>NC_053022.1:164605845-164631341 GCF_003073215.2 Triticum urartu | reverse complement strand
CCCGACGGGTCGCCGCCCTGTACTCGTCGCCGTCGCCCTGCCCCCACGCGCCGCCCCGCCTCGAGTTCCCCTGCCCTGACGCGCGCGCCTCCCCGGCGCCCCAAGCCCCTGACCCGTCCCGCTCTTGCGCGCCGGCGCCCTCGCCGCCCCCGCCGGCGCCCTCGCCGCCCCCGCCGGCGCCATCGTCATTGCTAGCCACCCCCGCTGTGAGCCGCCGCGCCGTCCCAGCTCTGTTTTTTCATTTTTATTATTTTAATTTTTTTGATCATATATATATATAATGTATATGTGTATGTATGTGGCTATGCGGCTCTGTTTTTTTCATTTTTATTAGTTTAATTTTTTTTGTTCATATGTATATATATATATTGTATATGTGTATGTATGTGGCTATGTGTATGTAGATGTTCAAAATGTATAAAAAAATTGTTCAGAGCATGTTTTTGTTCATATATGTATTTTTTTGTTCATATGTGTATTAATGTTTTTTTCCATATATGTAATTTTTCTGGATGTAAAAGAGTTAGGAAAAATTAGAATATGCTAAATATATATGTCAAAAATGTTTTTTTGTTCATAGAAAGTTTTTAAATATGACTATGGATATATATTCGATATATGAGAAATTATGATCCATGGAAAAGTTTTATACTCCCTCCTTTTTTATTTAGTCCACGTATTAGCTTTGGTCAAAGTCAAGCTTTGTGAACTTTGACAAAGTGTATCAACAAAAATATTAACATATACAATAACAAATTAATAGCATTAGATTCATTATTGAATGTACTTTCTCATCATATAGATTTGTTATGGTAAATGTTTATATTTTTTTCTATAAACTTAGTCAAACTTTATGAAGTTTAACTTCAGTCAAACCTAATATGCAGAGTAAATAAAAACGGAGGGAGTATATGCAAAAGTTACATTCTTAGAGAAGTTTTATATATCTAGCTAGGAAGGGAAGAAGAAGAAAAAGAAGGATAAGAAAGAAGAAAATAAGAAGAGGAAGAAAGAAGAAGAGGAGAGGAAGAAGAGGAGAAATAAATAAGAAGAAGAAAAAAGAAGAAAAAGAAGAGGAGAAGAAGAAAGGAATAGAGGAGGAGAAGAAAGATCTCCTCTATTCCTTTCTTCTTCTCCTCTTTTTTTTCTTCATTTTTTCTTCTTTTTTCTGTTTTTTCTTCTTCTACTCTATTCCTTTCTTCTTCTCCTCTTTTTTTTCCTTCTTTTTTCTTCTTATTTTTATCGGGTATGTCATTGTCGATATACCCCATGTCCCGATAACTTCAACACGAGGGGGGGGGGGTTCGACCTACCCCCTCCCCGATAACATTATTTTCCCATGTATGTATGTCGTCGTTGTCGATATAACCCCCTCCCAGATAACTTCGACAGTGATAACTTATACCACGGGAGCACCCCCCAGCCCTCTCGCTCGACCAAAATTCTCGAGGACACCCAAACCCTAGAAAAAATGATGTCGGTCTCCTACCCCCTCCTGCCGCGCCCCTACCCTTGAAGCGTTGCCGAGGCCACCCCAAACCCGGAATAAGCTAGGTCTACGTTTGCCACTAATATATCCACATGCTGTCATGTTTGTGTAATAATTGTCATGTTGTAATATTTGCAGAAACAATGGAGAACGGACGAGATGAGGAAGCAAAAGAGGTGTTGGGGGACATAATCTTAGCCGGAGGTGATGTCTTGTCGTATCTTAACGACAATGATGGTCTGGAAGAATAGGGTGAAGAAGCAGGCTACGGTGATCGAATAATGGAGGAGGAAAGACATGATTATGATGGCTCCGATGACCCAATGCTGGTGCAAGAAGGAGCCCGTGGTGACGGCTCCGGTGACCGAACAGAGTCCGGCCAGGTAAATATATTAGTTAAGCCTCTGCTGACTAGCTAATTGATGCATTCATTTTTTGGTATGTACACATATTAATTAACTCTCGTATTTCTTCTTTTTTCTAGCCCTCCGGATCGAGCACAACTTCGGTAAAGAGACGAGGCCCGAAGAAAAAGTTGCGCTCGGATGAAAGGTTTGAGATCACAGCAATCGCGCACGATGGCCAACCGGTTGAACCCATCCGGACAAAGGAAGCATTTGCTGCTCAGTGCGGGTTCTTGTTAGGGACAAGATCCCGATCAGCATCCACCAATGGTATAAGCCTAAGAACGAAGACCCTGAGGTGTCTTATGTCAATGATATGTAGGAAGATATCTTTGGACTGAGCTGAAGGCAAATTTCACCCTACCGCCAGAGGAGGATCCGGAGAAGCCAGTTAAAGAGCAATTAATCAAGTCTCATGCTCTTAAGAAGATGGCAGACCTATTCAGGAGGTGGACGAATGAGCTACAAACGTTTGTCGACAAAGAAGAGACACCAGAATTCATCGGCAAATATGAGAAGATCAGAGATCACTGGCCCGCATTTGTGGCCCACAAGACATCGGAAAAGAGTAAGAAGATGTCAGCGACAAACAAGAAAAATGTTGCAAAGAAGAAGCTTCACCATCGCACGGGGTCAGGTGGCTACCTCAAAGCCTGGCCTAAGTGGGCTAAGGCTAAGAATGATCTGCTTGATAAAGGGATCGAACTAGATACAATGAACTAGCCAGACCGTTGCCGGACTTGGTTCTTCGGGGCTGGCGGAACATTCGACCCTGTATCAGGGAAGTGCTTTTGGACGGACGAGCAAATGAGAATACCAGTCAAGAGGCTTCAGCACTATATCGATGCAGCGCAGCAAGGGAAGTTTGTTCCAGACAGAGAGAACGACGAGCTCACAATGGCCCTCGGGAATCCTGAGCACCCTGGAAGGACACGAGACACGCTAGGCTCCGTTTCGTGGAAGGCTGGTTTTCCCGACGCAGGCGGTTACAAATGCCAGGAGAGGAGGAAAAAAGTGGAGCAGGCCCAAATTCAGACGCTGCACGAAAGGGTTCAAGCGCTAGAGGAACGAGAAGTAGCTCACAGCAAGCGACCTGCCGAAACTACCCCCGAAGCTACCCCTCCGTCTCAGCAGAGAAGCAGCGTGGCTTCCATCGAGCTGCTTCAGCCGGAGCATGTCTTGACGGCTCCTGCTAGCTACCCCGTGGATGCTATCACGGAGTCTCAAAATTGCCACCTTATGACGCAATGGCAGAACTTCAAAGTCAAGGCGGCTATCGGCTCTGTTCAACCTCCTGAACCCGGTGCAACTTTTCACTATCGTCCTATTCCAGAAGGATATGCTAGGGTGACAGTGGACGAAATAACGGAGGGATTTGAGGACCTTCAGCTTGACCACCCTACCAGTGAAGGGGGGACTCGGCAGGGTTCTTCTTTGAAGACTCCATGCCTATGGCAGAAGGAGCTCATCAACCTTCCGAACTGGATGCCTCCGCCTCCTCCTCCTCCTCCGGCGAGTAAGGGCACTCCTCCTCCTCCTCCGGTGAGTGATCAGGGTACTCAGCCTCCTTATTCGGCACGTGGCGGCACTCTGCCTCCTTCTCCGCCTGCGCCGGTGCGGCCGAGCAGCCAGCCTCCTCCTTCTCCGCCTCGTCAGCAAGGGCGGAAGAGACCCGCCGCCGCTCCGGCTGCTCCGGCGCATCGTAGTCCTTCTCCTCCGCCTCGTAAGCAAGGAAAGAAGATAGACGCAGCCGCTCCGTCTACTCTGCCAACGTCGAGCAGTACAGCCAGAGGCGGGAGGCAATACAGATTCGGTCCTCCTTTGAAGACTCTAGAGAAGTTACCATACGAGAGGACCCCAGAGGAGAACACGAAGATCGCACGAGCTGAAGTGACGAACTTCTTTCAAGGGGTGAAAGCAAAGAAACATCCACCTCCGGAGGAGAAGGTAGATCCGGTGAAAGCGAAGCGCACTCTGGCTGCCCTGACAAAACCACCAAAGTCTCCACCGAAAGGCAACTATGAGCACATTATTGCAAAGACATTTGTCAAAGCGGAGCGGACGGGAAGTACTGTCAGTGATCAAAGGATAAAAGAACGACGAGCTAGGAAAAAAAATTGCCCAGCTCGGCGAACAAGCGAACCAATCGTGCCCCCCGCTCAAGGTGTCTAGCGACATCATCGCTAATGATCCGAGGATGGTGCCCGGTTATAGCAATCTTGGAGATTACTTGCCCGACGATGTACATTATGATTTCTTGGAGGTGGAGGAACACAAATACGAGTACGGGAAGCCTCTCGTCAAAGATGAAACATCTCTAACAACGATGATGCGAAGATTCCATGATTGGTACATGAAAACCTGCAGAGAGTTTGGGGGGAGGAATACTTTGACGCTAAGAGTTAGAGAGGAGCATGACCTCGTTGGAATTGAACTATTGAATGTTCCGTTTGAGGAGTTCTTCCAGTTTTTCAATCAAAAGGCCCTCAATAAAGCAACGGTCACTTGCTACTATCTATAAGTAGTACTACTTCTGTCATTAAGTCTCACTATATAGGTCAGCTCTTTCATTGCATGTATTTTTAATTATCCTCACTATATTATGCAGATTGAAGATCGCCGAATTGAATAAAAGACAAATCGGTGATATTGGGTTCATTAACAAAAATCTCATAGATGCAACTGATGTTAAATATCATGCCGAAGATACCGAGGCCAACTTGCTACGATCGTTGGTAATAAATGAAAACAAAGATATAATACTCTTTCCTTACAACTTCAAGTGAGTGTTACTATCTTGTGCATATTCGGTTTACCTTATTAGTCCAGGTTATAGTAATGTAATTGATGAGTTATGCATGCGTGCGCAGGTTCCACTATATTCTCCTAGAGATTAAGCTTGAGCAAGGACTAGTAATCGTCTTAGACTCGAGACGAAAAGATCCCCAGGACTATGCAGACATGACTCAAATGCTCGAGAAGTAAGTTAAATTGATCATTATCCACCATATCAGCAACTTTGTTCATTCCCTGATATCAAGTAATTGTTTTCTTTGTCTGGTAAGGTTTGGAGAAAATTCACCAAAAAAGCTCTGGGACTGCCGAAGAAGCTGCAATTTAGACACCCGAAAGTAAGTACTATAGTAACATGTTCCGCGCATCTCCTAGTGATTCAAGCGCTAGTTTCATCAATACCATTTGGCATGCTTGCTTATCAATTTGATTGACCTCTGTTTCTTGTAAAGTCGTTGTGGTAGGAACAAGGGAATGATTTCTGCGGATACTACGTTTGCGAGTCCATCTGCCACACGACTGTGAAAGGGGGTACTTTGACGAACAATATGAAGTGCGTAAGAAATAATATTCAGAATTTTATTTTATTACCATCATTTGTGTTGAGTTTCATTTATTCATATATATATATGTATTGACCCCCTTGTTCAAATTATATCTTTCAGATGTGGAATGAACTCCTACCACCAGATCGTATGCAAGCAATTCAAGAGGAATTGGCGGCATTCTTCCTTGACCACGTGATCGCTGAAGACGAAGAATACTATGTGGACCCTGTGTTCATATATAATTAGGAGATTATATCGTAAGAGATAATTATTGTATATATGTAGCCGGTAGTGTCGGATAGATATACGAAAACTTGTTGTTCGACCAATCTCTCAAAGAAGGTGAGGTGGTCGATATCACTTCTCTCTGTATGCATATGTTCATGACGATCTTTTGTTTCCTTCATTTGCTTACTAGCTAGCGTGTCTAGTCCTCCTGCTTGGGCTCGCCTCACCGGCCACGTGGAGGCCCATCTGTCCCGGTTCGTGTAAGAACCGGGACTAAAGGGCTAGGGCATTAGTAACGACCCTTTAGTCCCGGTTCAAAAACCGGGACAAAAGGCCCTTACCAACCGGGACAGATGACCCTTTTTCTACTAGTGCTTGTAGTGCAATAGAAGCATTTTAAGTATTGAAAATGCTTTTAAAAGAATTACTTGTGGCAAATTTTATTATGAAAACATTTCCTTGAAATGATTTACAAAACAACCAAGGACCACAACATTTCACAAAAATAATCTTCTATAAAGGGAAAAATTTTGTAAAACAGAAAATAGAAAAGCTCTAAAATTAATAACTGAGCTCATATAGCTCAAAAAATTATTTCTAACCAAATTTTACTTAATGAAAATATGATTAAATTTTTGGGGTGTTACAAACTCTAACTTCCTTAATGAAAATCTTGTCCTCGAGCTTTGTTATGGTTGCATCACGTAAACTAGTGCTAGGTACAGCAACAATGACTGTCTATGGTTCGAAGGTGAGATTTAAAGGGTCTTGTGGAAGCGTTCCCTGTGTTGGAGCACATTCTTCTTCTTCCCGGGGAAGTGAAGGAAGTAAACGAAGAACACGCCCTTCCAGAGTTGGCCATGGTTGTCCACCAATGGCAATATGTGGATTTAGCACAGCAAGATAATGGAGGTAATCCGTTAGTTGCTGGGTTAGATGCTCCTGGGCCATCACATATTAAATGAGATTGGCCAGAGCTGGATTCCTCTCTATGCGTTCACAACGGAACATGGCTTCTACTCCAGAAGCTGCGCGGCTCGGGAAATAGAAGTATTTCCTTTCACTGGCAGCGGGTACAGTGAACCGAAGACGGGTAACTGCTTCATAAGCAGCAGCCTCAATAGCCATGCCTAAGGTTGGCATGGATCTCCCGACGAAGACAACATATGGAGGGCCTTGATTTAAATTCTCTCGTGGGATGTGCACAACTGCCCAGTATTTCGAGGAATCAGGAGTGATCCTCATTCTCAACAACTCGTACTGGGGTGGGTGGCTGGAACCAAGGGTATTGCAGGTCAAATCCCACAAAACCTTAACAAAACTACCAGGGCTTGCATCTGGAGTTCGTAGGTAGGCTCCGGGGTGAGACATGGAAGGATGAATGGAGAAGAGCGATGTTCAAGTGTGGTCATGGCTGGTGTGGTGTATGGATACGGCCCCTTATAAGGTGCCTAGGTCAGGAAACACGATGCGGCGCTGGCACGACTTGTGCATCGGCTCCGACATAGGGTTGTCCAAGTCAAATTCTCAGACACCAATTCTCAAAAGGAGTGTGACATATTACTGTGCGTGTCGGCAGTCACTTCTAGCATTTACTCTGTCACCAAACGCCGACCCTTTACGCTAGATTACACATAGTATCATTTAAAACAATGGCACACAGGTAACTTACAGGCTCACTACATGATAACCCACAATTATAGGGGATTGCAACAGTTTTCAATAAGTAAGAGTGTCGAACCCAATGAGGAGCTAAAGGCAGAACAAATATTCCCTCAAGTTCTATCGACCACCGATACAACTCTACGCACGCTTGATGTTCGCTTTACCCAAAACAAGTATGAAACTAGAAGTACTTTGTAGGTGTTGTTGGATAGGTTTGCAAGATAATAAAGATTACGTACATAAAAAGTAGGGGCTGTTTAGGTAAAGACACAACTAAATTAGTTTTAGTGAAGAGTTTTTTGTTATGAGAAAGTTATTTGTCCCTAGGCAATCGATAACTAGACCGGTAATCATTATTGCAATTTTATTTGAGGGAGAGGCATAGGCTAACATACTTTCTCTACTTGGATCATATGCACTTATGATTGGAACTCTAGCAA
Organism: Triticum urartu; assembly: GCF_003073215.2. NCBI lineage: Eukaryota > Viridiplantae > Streptophyta > Magnoliopsida > Poales > Poaceae > Triticum > Triticum urartu. The sequence goes on along the minus strand of NC_053022.1, from coordinate 164,623,774 downwards.
GCATCCGCAACTACTAAAGATCATTAAGGTAAAACCCAACCATAGCATTAAAGTATCAAGTCCTCTTTATCCCATACGCAAACAACCTACTTACTCGGGCATATGCTTCTGTCACTCACGCCACCCACCATAAGCAAATCATGAACACATTGCAAACCCTACAGTGGGGATCCCTCACGCTTGCGCGACACGGAGAGCACCATAGGACAACACCAATAATAAAACATGCAACTCAAACCAATCTTGATCATCAATTAACCCATAGGACAAAACGGATCTACTCAAACATCATAGGATAGCCATGCATCATTGGGAAATAATATATAGCATTGAGCACCATGTTTAAGTGGAGATTACAGCGGGTAAGAGAGGGGTTACACCGCTGGATAGAGGGGGAAAGAGTTGGTGATGATGGCGGTGAAGTTGTTGGTGAAGATTGCGGTGATGATGATGGACCCCGGTGGCACTCCGGCGCCACTGGAAGCGAGGGGGAGAGAGCCCCCCTCCTTCTTCTTCTTCCTTGACCTCCTCCCTAGATGGGAGAAGGGTTCCCCCTCTGGTCCTTGGTCTCCATGGCGTGGGAGGGGCGAGAGCCCCTCCGAGATTGGATCTGTCTCTCTCTGTTTCTGCGTTTTCTGGTTCTGCCCTTTCACCGTCTCTTTTATATCCGGAGATCTGTAACTCCGATTGGACTGAAATCTTCGCCGTGATTTTTTCTCTCCAAAAATTAGCTTTCTTGCGGCCGAAGAAGGGCATCAACGGCCGTACGGTGAGCCCACGAGGGTCAGGGGCGTGCCCAGGGGGTGGGGCGTGCCCCCCTGCCTCGTGCCTCCCTCGGGCACCATCTCGCGTGGATTTTTCTTCCGGAATGCTCCAAATATTCCAAAAATATTCTCTGTCCGTTTTTATCCCGTTTGGATTCCGTTTGATATGGGGTTTCTGCGAAACATAAAACATGCAACAAACAGGAACTGGCACTGGGCACTGGATCAATATGTTATTCCCAAAAATAGTATAAAAAGTTGCCAAAAGTATATGAAAGTTGAATAATATTGGCATGGAACAATCAAAAATTATAGATACGACGAAGACGTATCAGCATCCCCAAGCTTAATTCCTGCTCGTCCTCGAGTAGGTAAATGATAAAAAAGATAATTTTTGATGTGGAATGCTACCTAGCATAATATTGATCATGTATCTAATCATGGCATGAATATTAAGATACGAGTGATTCAAAGCAATAGTCTATCATTTGACATAAAAACAATAATACTTCAAGCCTACTAATAAAGTGATCATGTCTTTTCAAAATAACATGGCCAAAGAAAGTTATCCCTACAAAATCATATAGTCTGTCTATGCTCCATCTTCACCACACAAAATATTCACATCATACACAACCCCGATGACAAGCCGAGCAATTGGTTCATACTTTTTAACGCACTTCAGCTTTTTCAACCCTCACGCAATACATGAGCGTGAGCCATGGACATAGCACTATAGGTGGAATAGAATATGATGGTGGAGGTTGTGTGGAGAAGACAAAAAGGGAGAAAGTCTCTCATCGATGCGGCTAATCAACGGGCTATGGAGATGCACATCAATTGATGTCAATGTGAGGAGTAGGGATTGCCATGCAATGGATGCACTAGAGCTATAAGTGTATGAAAGCTTAAACTGAAACTAAGTGGGTGTGCATCCAACTTGCTTGCTCATGAAGACCTCGGGCATTTGAGGAAGCCCATCATCGAAATATACAAGCCAAGTTCTATAATGAAAATTCCCACTAGTATATGAAAGTGATAACTCAAGAGGCTCTCTATATGAATAACGCGGTGCTACTTTGAAGCACGAGTGTGGTAAAAGGATAGTAACATTGCCCCTTTTTCTTTTCTTTTTTTTCTTTTTTTCGCGGGCTTCTTTGCCCCCCATTTTTTAGGCTTCTTTGGCCTCTCTTTTTTATGGGGCAATGCTCTAATAATGATGATCATCACACTTTTATTTACTTACAACTCAATATTACAACTCGATACTAGAACAAATATATGACTCTATATGAATGCCTCCGGCAGTGTACCGGGATGTGCAATGATCTAGCGTAGCAATGACATCAAAAAATGGACAAGCCATGAAACCATCATGCTAGCTATCTTACAATCATGCAAAGCAATATGGCAATGAATGCTCAAGTCATGTATATGATGATGATGGAAGTTGCATGGCAATATATCTCGGAATGGCTATGGAAATGCCATAATAGGTAGGTATGGTGGCTGTTTTGAGGAATATATAATGAGGCTTATGTGTGATAGAGCGTATCATATCACGGGGTTTGGATGCACCAACAAAGTTTGCACCAACTCTCGAGGTGAGAAAGGGCAATGCATGGTACCGAAGAGGCTAGCAATGATGGAAGGGTGAGAGTGCGTATAATCCTTGGACTCAACATTAGTCTTAAAGAACTCACATACTTATTGCAAAAGTTTATTAGCCCTCGAAGCAAAGTACTACTACGCATGCCCCTAGGGGGATAGATTGGTAGGAAAAGACCATCGCTCGTCCCTGACCGGCACTCATAAGGAAGATAATCAATAAATACCTCATGCTCCGACTTCGTTACATAACGGTTCACCATACGTGCATGCTACGGGAATCACAAACCTCAACACAAGTATTTCTACTAATCCACAACTACCCACTAGCATGACTCTAATATCACCATCTTTATATCGCAAAACTATTGCAAGGAATCAAACATATCATATTCAGTGATCTACAAGTTTTATGTAGGATTTTATGACTAACCATGTGAATGACCAATTCATGTCATCTCTCTAAATAGATATAAGTGAAGCAAGAGAGTTTAATTCTTTCTACAAAAGATATGCCCGTGCTCTAACAAATATAAGTGAAGCAAAAGAGCATTCTAGAAATGGTGGTTTTCTATGTAAAGAGAAATAGGTAATTCAAACTTCAAATGATATAAGTGAAGCACATGAACCATTCTATAAAGCCATACTCAAAAGATATAAGTGAAGTGCATAGAGCATTCTATAAATAAACCAAGGACTATCTCATACCAGCATGGTGCATAAAATAAAAATGAAAACTAAATGCAAAAGACGCTCCAAGATCTGCACATATCACATGAATGAAACGAATCCGAAAACATACCAATACTTGTTGAAGAAAGAGGGGATGCCTTCCAGGGCATCCCCAAGCTTAGACGCTTGAGTATCCTTGAATATTTACTTGGGGTGCCTTGGGCATCCCCAAGCTTGAGCTCTTGCCTCTCTTCCTTCCTCTCACATCGAGACCTTCTCGATCATCGAACACTTCATCCACACAAAACTTCAACAGAAAACTCGGTAAGATCCGTTAGTATAATAAAGCAAATCACTACTCTAAGTACTGTTGCAAACCAATTCATATTTTGTTTTGGCATTGTAGCTACGACTACCTCTTGAGCACTGCGTTAGATTTCCTTGAAGAGGAAAGGGTGATGCAGTAAAGTAGCATAAGTATTTCCCTCAGTTTTTGAGAACCAAGGTATCAATCTAGTAGGAGGCTACGCGCGAATCCCTCGTACCTTCACAAAACAAATAACTCCTCACAACCAACGCGATAAGGGGTTGTCAATTCCTTCACGGTCACTTACGAGAGTGAGATATGATAGGATAATTTTTTTGGTATTTTTGTGATAAAGATGCAAAGTAAAATAAAAGCAAAGTAAAAAAGCAAAGGAAATAACTAAATATTGGAAGATTAATATGATGAAGATAGACCCGGGGGCCATAGGTTTCACTAGTGGCTTCTCTCAAGAGCATAAGTATTTTATAGTGGGTGAACGAATTACTGTTGAGCAATTGACAGAATTGAGCATAGTTATGAGAATATCTAGGTATGATCATCTGTATAGGCATCATGTCCGAGACAAGTAGACCGACTCTTGCCTGCATCTATTACTATTACTCCACTCATCGACCGCTATCCAGCATGCATCTAGAGTATTAATTTCATGAAAACAGAGTAACGCCTTAAGCAAGATGACATGATGTAGAGGGATAAATTCATGCAATATGATAAAAAAAACCATCTTGTTATCCTCGATGTCAACAATACAATACGTGCCTTGCTGCCCCTACTGTCACTGGGAAAGGACATCGCAAGATTGAACCCAAAGCTAAGCACTTCTCCCATTGCAAGAAAGATCAATCTAGCCAAACCAGACTGATAATTTGAAGAGACTTGCAAAGATAACCAATTATACATAAAAGAATTTAGAGAAGATTCAAATATTGTTCATAGATAATCTTGATCATAAACCCACAATTCGTTGGTCTCAACAAACACACCGCAAAAAGAAGATTACATCGAATAGATCTGCACAAGAGAGGGGGGAACATTGTATTGAGATCCAAAAAGAGAGAAGAAGCCATCTAGCTAATAACTATGGACCCGAAGGTCTGAGGTAAACTACCCACACTTCATCGAAGAGGCTATGGTGTTGATGTAGAAGCCCTCCGTGATGGATACCCCCTCCGGCGGAGCTCTGGAACAGGCCCCAAGATGGGGTCTCGTGGATATAGAAGGTTGCGGCGGTGGAATTAGGTTTTTGGCTCCGTATCTGATCGTTTGGGGGTATGTAGGTAGATATAGGAGGAAGGAGTACGTCGCTGGAGCAACAGGGGGCCCACGAGGGTGGAGGGTGCGCCTGGGGGGGGTAGGCGTGCCCCCCTACCTCGTGGCTTCCTCCTTTATTTCTTGACGTAGGGTCCAAGTCTCCTGGATCATGTTTGTTCCGAAAATCACGTTCCCAAAGGTTTCATTCCGTTTGGACTCCGTTTGATATTCCTTTTCTGTGAAACTCTGAAATAGGCAAAAAACAACAATTCTGGGTTGGGCCTCCGGTTAATAGGTTAGTCCCAAAAATAATATAAAAGTGGATAATAAAGCCCAATAAGATCCAAAACAGTAGATAATATAGCATGGAGCAATCAAAAATTGTAGATACGTTGGAGACGTATCAAGCATCCCCAAGCTTAATTCCTGCTCGTCCTCGAGTAGGTAAATGATAAAAAAGATAATTTTGATGTGGAGTGCTACTTGGCATAATTTTAATGTAATTATTCTCACTTGTGGTATGAATATTCAGATCCAAAAGATTCAAGATAAAAGTTAATATTGACATAAAAATAATAATACTTCAAGCATACTAACGAAGCAATTATGTCTTCTCAAAATAACATGGCCAAAGAAAGTTCATCCCTATAAAATCATATAGTTTAGTCATGCTCCATTTTTGTCACACAATAATGCTGTCATCATGCACAACCCCAATGACAAGCCAAGCAATTGTTTCATACTTTAGTAATCTCAAACCTATAAACTTTCACTCAATATATGAGCACGAGCCATGGACATAGCACTATGGGTGGAATAGAATATGATGATGGGGGTTATGTGGAGAAGACAAAAAAGGAGAAAGTCTCAAATCAACGAGGCTAATCAATGGGCTATGGAGATGCCCATCGATTGATGTTAATGCAAGGAGTACGGATTGCCATACAACAGATGCACTAGAGCTATAAATGTACGAAAGCTCAACAAAAGAAACTAAGTGGGTTTGCATCCAACTTGCTTGCTCACGAAGACCTAGGGCACTTGATGAGGCCCATTGTTGGAATATACAAGCCAAGTTCTATAATGAAAAATTCCCACTAGTATATGAATGTGACAAAACAAAAGACTTTCTATCATGAAGATTATGGTGCTACTTTGAAGCACAAGTGTGGCAAAGGATAGTAGCATTGTCCCTTCTCTCCTTTTATCTCTTTTTTTATGGCCTTTCTCTCCCATTTTTTTAATTCCTCACTTGGGACAATGCTCTAGAAAATGATGATCATCACACTTCTATTTATTTACAACTCAAGGATTACAGCTCGATGCTACAACAAAAGATGACTCTATATGAATGCCTCTGGCGGTGTACCGGGATATGCAGTGTACCAAGAGTGACATGTATGAAAGAATTATGAACGGTGGCTTTGCCACAAATACTATGTCAACTACATGATCATGCTAAGCAACATGACAATGATGAATGTGTCATGATAAGCGGAATGGTGGAAAGTTGCATGGCAATATATCTCGGAATGGCTATGGAAATGCCATAATAGGTAGGTATGGTGGCTGTTTTGAGAAAGATATAAGGAGGTTTATGTGTGAAAGAGCGTATCGTATCACAAGGTTTGGATGCACCGGCGAAGTTTGCACCAACTCTTAATGTGAGAAAGGGCAATGCACGGTACCGAAGAGGCTAGCAATGATGGAAGGGTGAGAGTGCGTATAATCCATGGACTCCACATTAGTCATAAAGAACTCACATACTTATTGCAAAAATCTACAAGTCATCAAAAACCAAGCACTACGCGCATGCTCCTAGGGGGATAGATTGGTAGGAAAAGACCATCGCTCGTCCCCGACCGCCACTCATAAGGAGGACAATCAAAGAACACCTCATGTTTCAAATTTGTTACATAACATTTACCATATGTGCATGCCACGGGACTTGCAAACTTCAACACAAGCATTTCTCAAATTCACAACTACTCAACTAGCACGACTTTGATATTATTAGATCCATATCTCAAAACAATCATCAAGCATCAAACTTCTCTTAGTATTCAAAACACTCATAAGATTTTTTTACTAATCTTGAATACCTAGAATATTAGGACTATTTAAAAAGTTAACATGCTATTTAAGACTCTCAAAATAATATAAGTGAAGCATGAGAGATCAATAGTTTCTATAAAACAAATCCACCACCGTGCTCTAAAAGATATAAGTGAAGTACTAGAGCAAAACTATATAACTCAAAAGATATAAGTGAAGCACATAGAGTATCCTAACAAATTCCAAATCATGTCTGGCTCTCTCAAAAGGTGTGTACAGAAAGGATGATTGTGGTAAACTAAAAAGCAAAGACTCAAATCATACAAGACGCTCCAAGAAAAACACATATCATGTGGTGAATAAAAATATAGCTCCAAGTAAAGTTACCGATGGAAGTAGACGAAAGAGGGGATGAATTCCGGGGCATCCCCAAGCTTTGGCTTTTAGGTGTCCTTAGATTATCTTGGGGGTGCCATGGGCATCCCCAAGCTTAGGCTCTTTCCACTCCTTGTTCCATAATCCATCAAATCTTTACCCAAAACTTGAAAACTTCACAACACAAAACTTAAAGTAGAAAATCTCATGAGCTCTGTTAGCGGAAGAAAACAAAAGACCACTTCAAGGTACTGTAATGAACTCATTCTTTATTTATATTGGTGTTAAACCTACTGTATTAAAACTTCTCTATGGTTTATAAAATATTGTACTAGCCATAGATTCATCAAAATAAGCAAACAACACACGAAAAAACAGAATCTGTCAAAAACAGAACAGTCTGTAGTAATCTGTAACTAGCGCAAGATATGGAACCCCACAAATTCTAAAATAAATTTATGGACGTGATGAATTTATCTATTAATCATCTTCAAAAAGAATTAACTAAATAGCACTTTCCAAATAAAAATGGCAGCAGTTCTCGTGAGCGCTAAAGTTTCTGTTTTTTTACAGCAAGATAACAAGACTTTCCCCAAGTCTTCCCAACGGTTATACTTGGCACAAACATTAATTAAACACAAAAAATACAAGCAAAACAGAGGATAGGTAAATTAGTTATTACTAAACAGGAGCAAAAAGCAAGGAATAAAAATAAAATTGGGTTGTCTTCCAACAAGCGCTATCGTTTAACGCCCCTAGCTAGGCATAAAAAGCAAGGATAGATCTAGGTATTGCCATAATAGTAAGATAGATCATTAAAACTCTTTTCGTATTCTCTACGTTCGGCAGCAAGTTTTCTTTGAGGCAAGCAAAAGTAATCAAAAGGGCTAAATTTAATGGGACAAAAGTCCCCAAGATCAACCTTGGGAGGTATAGGTTCCTCCTTTGGCCCTTTGTATTGCACAACCAATTCATCATTATAAGTATTCTTTTGACAGAACTTTGTGAGCCTAAACTCAAGAGAATATCCTAGTTCATTATTTCGAATGGCCAAATCATCATTATGTTTAGAAATTCTATCAACTAAAACATTGGTAGGAACCCTTTTTCTATTGAAAGCAACATAGTGTAGGGATTGAAAACGCATTATTTCTTCTTGATAAAAAAGGATAGCCTCTATGGGAGGCCGGCAAGCGTCCACCCTATAATGCGCAAAGATTTCTTTGGCCTCTTTTATTATGAATCTGAACTCATGAGCCAAAAAGATCGTAGCGGCACGCTTAAGAGAAGAATGCTCAATATTAGAAAATTCTAGGAAAATCCTTTGTATGCAAGGGTGCATGTGCATAAATTGTCTTTCAAGTTCAACTACAAGCATGGCAATAGAGTCCGCAGGACTACTAGTTCTATGAAGGATAGAACTACCCATAGAAGGCAAAGCATAGGCACAAGTGAAGAAATCTTGGATAACTCCTTTTCCAATAATATTACCACTACCAATATGGAATTTTTTTTGTATGTAAGATAGGGGTTCTTCAGCAAGAGCGTCAGAATTTTTCATGATATTATTATTGTCCATATCAACAATAATTTCCCCAATTTCAGACATGACGACAGAAAGTGCAAAAGGCAAAAAGAGGCAAATAGAGAAAGAGAGGGTGGATAGAGAGAGAGGGCGAATAAAATGGCAAGGGTGAAGTGGGGGAGAGGAAAACGAGAGGCAAATGGCAAATAATGTAATGCGGGAGATAAGGGTTGTGATGGGTACTTGGTATGTTGACTTTTGCGTAGACTCCCCGGCAATGGCGCCAGAAATGGCTCGTTGTCGGGAGTCAAATCTTGACTTGCGCAAACCTCCTCGGCAACGGCGCCAGAAATCTTATTGCTACCTCTTGAGCACTGCGTTGGATTTCCTTGAAGAGGAAAGGATGATGCAACAAAGTAGTGTAAGTATTTCCCTCAGTTTTTGAGAACCAAGGTATCAATCCAGTAGGAGGCTACGCGCGAGTCCCTCGTACCTGCACAAAACAGATAACTCCTCGCAACCAACGCGATAAGGGGTTGTCAATCCCTTCACGGTCACTTACGAGAGTGAGATTTGATAGATATGATAGGATAATATTTTTGGTATTTTTGTGATAAAGATGCAAAGTAAAATAAAAGCAAAGTAAAAAGAAAAGGAAATAACTAAGTATTGGAAGATTAACATGATGAAGATAGACCCGGGGGCCATAGGTTTCACTAGTGGCTTCTCTCATGAGCATAAGTATTTTATGGTGGGTGAATGAATTACTATTGAGCAATTGACAGAATTGAGCATAGTTATGAGAATATCTAGGTATGATCATGTGTATAGGCATCACGTCCGAGACAAGTAGACCGACTCCTACCTGCTGTTGGAAATATGCCCTAGAGGCAATAATAAAATGATTATTATATTTCCTTGTTCTTGATAATTGTCTATTATTCATGCTATAATTGTATTATCCGGAAATTGTAATACATGTGTGAATACATAGACCACAATGTGTCCCTAGTGAGCCTCTCGTTGACTAGCTCGTTGATCAACAGATACTCATGGTTTCCTAGCTATAGACATGGGGATGTCATTGATAACGGGATCACATCATTAGGAGAATGATGTGATGGACAAGACCCAATCCTAAGCTTAGCTCAAAGATCGTGTAGTTCGTTTGCTGTAGCTTTTCTGAGTGTCAAGTATCATTTCCTTAGACCATGAGATTGTGCAACTCCCGGATACCGTAGGAGTGCCTTGGGTGTGCCAAACGTCACAACGTAATTGGGTGACTATAAAGGTACATTACAGGTATCTCCGAAAGTGTTTGTTGAGTTGGCACGAATCCAGACTGGGATTTGTCACTCCGTATGACGGAGAGGTATCTCTGGGCCCACTCGGTAATGCATCATCACAATGAGCTCAAAGTGATCAAGTGGTTGATCATGGGATCATGCATTACGGTACGAGTAAAGTGACTTGCCGGTAACGAGACTGAACGAGGTATTGGGATACCGACGATCGAGTCTCGGGCAAGTAATGTACTGATTGACAAAGGGAATTGTATACGGATTGATTGAATCCTCGACATCGTGGTTCATCCGATGAGATCATCGTGGAGCATGTGGGAGCCAACATGTGTATCCAGATCCCGCTGTTGGTTATTGACCGGAGAGGCTTCTCGGTCATGTCTGCATGTCTCCCGAACCCGTAGGGTCTACACACTTAAGGTTCGGTGACGCTAGGGTTGTAAAGATATGAGTATGCAGTAACCCGAAAGTTGTTCGGAGTCCCGGATGAGATCCCGGATGTCACAAGGAGTTCCGGAATGGTCCGGAGGTGAAGAATTATATATAGGAAGTGCAGTTTCGGCCATCGGGAGAGTTTCGGGGGTCACCGGTATTGTACCGGGACCACCGGAATGGTCCCGGGGGTCCACCGGGTGGGGCCACCCATCCCAGAGGGCCCCATGGGCTGAAGTGGGGAGGGGAACCAGCCCCTGGTGGGCTGGTGCGCCCCCCTTGCCCCCCCATGCGCCTAGGGTTGGGAACCCTAGGGGAGGGGGCGCCTCCACTTGCCTTGGGGGGTACTCCACCCCCTTGACCGCCGCCCCCCCTAGGAGATCCCATATCCTAGGGCCGGCGCACCCTCCTAGGGGGCCTACATAAAGGGGGGTAGGGAGGGCAGCTACGCCTCAAGTCTTGGTGCCTCCCTCTCCCCTGCTACACCTCTCCCTCTCGCAGAAGCTCGGCGAAGCCCTGCTGCAATCACTGCTGCATCCACCACCACGCCGTCGTGCTAATGGATCTTCATCAACCTCTCCTTTCCCCTTGCTGGATCAAGAAGGAGGAGACGTCATCCGCTCCGTACGTGTGTTGAACGCGGAGGTGCCGTCCGTTCGGCACTTGGTCATCGGTGATTTGGATCACGGCGAGTACGACTCCATCATCCCCGTTCTCTTGAACGCTTCCGCTCACGATCTACAAGGGTATGTAGATGCACTCTTCTCTCGTTGCTAGTTGACTCAATAGATTGATCTTGGTGAAACGTAGGAATTTTTTTTGTTTTCTGCAACGTTCCCCAACAGTGGCATCATGAGCTAGGTCAATGCGTAGTTACTATGCACGAGTAGAACACAAAGTAGTTGTGGGCATCGATATTGTCAATTTTCTTGCCGTTACTAGTCTTATCTTGATTCGGCGGTATCGTGGGATGAAGCGGCCTGGACCAACCTTACACGTACGCTTACGTGAGACCGGTTCCACCGACTGACATGCATTAGTTGCATAAGGTGGCTGGCGGGTGTCTGTCTTCCCACTTTAGTCAGATCGGATTCGATGAACAGGGTCCTTATGAAGGGTAAATAGAAATTGGCAATTCACGTTGTGGTTTTGGCGTAGGTAAGAAAATGTTCTTGCTAGAACCCTATTGCAGCCACGTAAAACTTGCAACAACAATTAGAGGACGTCTAACTTGTTTTTTGCAGCAAGTGTCATGTGATGTGATATGGCCAAAGTTGTGATGAATGATGAATGATATATATGTGATGTATGAGATCATGTTCTTGTAATAGGAATCACGACTTGCATGTCGATTAGTATGACAACCGGCAGGAGCCATAGGAGTTGTCTTTAATTTTTGTATGACCTGCGTGTCATTGAGAAATGCCATGTAAATTACTTTACTTTATTGTTAAACGTGTTAGCCATAGTAGTAGAAGTAATAGTTGGCGAGAAACTTCATGGAGACACGATGATGGAGATTATGGTGTCATGCCGGTGACAAGATGATCATGGAGCCCCAAGATGGAGATCAAAGGAGCTATATATATTGGCCATATCATGTCACTATTATTTGAATGCATGTGATGTTTATCATGTTTTTGCATCTTTTTTACTTAGAACGACGGTAGTAAATAAGATGATCCCTCATAATAATTTCAGGAAAGTGTTCCCCCTAACTGTGCGCCGTTGCGATAGTTCGTTGTTTCGAAGCACCACGTGATGATCGGGTGTGATAGATTCCAACGTTCACATACAACGGGTGTAAGACAGATTTACACATGCAAACACTTAGGTTGACTTGACGAGCCTAGCATGTACAGACATGGCCTCGGAACACAGAAGACCGAAAGGTTGAGCATGAGTCGTATAGAAGATACGATCAACATGAAGATGTTCACCGATGTTGACTAGTCCGTCTCACGTGATGATCGGACACGGCCTAGTTAACTCGGATCATGTTATACTTAGATGACTAGAGGGATGTCTATCTGAGTGGGAGTTCATTGAATAATTTGATTAGATGAACTTAATTATCATGAACTTAGTCTAAAATCTTTACAATATGTCTTGTAGATCAAATGGCCAACGTTGTCCTCAACTTCAACGCGTTCCTAGAGAAAACCAAGCTGAAAGACGATGGCAGCAACTATACAGACTGGGTCCGGAACCTGAGGATCATCCTCATAGCTGCCAAGAATGATTATGTCCTACGAGCACCGCTAGGTGAAGCACCTGCTTTCCCTACAGAACAAGATGTTATGAACGCTTGGTAGACACGTGTTGATGATTACTCCCTCGTTCAGTGCGGCATGCTTTATAGCTTAGAACCGGGGCTCCAAAAGTGTTTTGAGCGACAGGGAGCATATGAGATGTTCAAAGAGCTGAAAATGGTTTTCCAAGCTTATTGTATCATCGTATTTAGGGAACACATGGCCAGGATAGCTGTCTTCATCCTCTTCTTCTTCATTGTCTTCCATCATAACCCCTCTTTCTCCGTGCTTGGTCCAAACATTATTGTGGGGCACGAAACCGGACTTAAACAAGTGGACGTGAATGGTTCTTGACTTAGAGTAATTTAGATCATTCTTACTGCTAGCACATGGACAAGGCATAAAACCATCCGCCCGCTTGTTTGCCTCAGCCAAAAGCAGAAAAGTTTGCACGCCATTAATGAACTCGGGAGAGCATCGGTCATCGTACATCCATTGTCGGCTCATCTTCATTACACAACACCGAAAAAGACCAAATTAATACAAGTTCATACAACACTTAAATGCAAAAAACAAATAACTCTCTAGCTAAAGAATTTAAATGCAACAACAAATGTGATCAAGATCGCAACTAAGGTAACAATTGATCCAACAGCATAATAATACCAAGCCTCACTATGAATGGCATATTTTCTAATCTTTCTAATCTTCAAGCGCATTTTCTCCATCTTAATCTTGTGATCATCGACGACATCGGCAATATGCATCTCCAATTCCATCTTCTCCCCCTCAATTCTTTTCAATTTTTCCTTCAAATCCTCGTTTTCTCTTTCAACTAAATTTAACCTCTCGACAATAGTGTCGGTTGGAATTTCCGGTTCAACTACCTCCTACATACAAATATCTATGTCAACTTGATGGGCATAATTTGTCATAAACACGAAATGCAAGTTTAAAAGAGAATATACCACATCCGAATCATAAGCCGGACGAGGGCCCACGGGGACGGATATCAAAACCATGGCACTATGTATAACAAACAACGTATGGGTAAGATAATTATATGAGTAACTATATATCCAAATCACACAAACATCAGTTTTTTATATAAAACATTCATGAACAAGAGGCTCACCACAAGGTGGTGCCGGTGACGGGACATTGCGGGCGATCGACGGTGGTTACGATGGAGATTTACAAGCACTAAGTAAACCACACCTACATATGCAAACTAAGTGTTATTTTTGACCTCAAATTGCATAAAAATCAAATACTAGCACATATATATAATTCCTCCCAAATTACTAAACTCACAAATCAATCACTATATAAAGCATTGCAATAGCTAATCTAGCAATGAGAGATGAAAGGACAAAGTTGCTAACCTTTGTGATCATTTGAATGGATGGGGGCCTTCAAATCTTGAGATATTTTGGGCAAAATGTGTGATGAGCTTGAGAGGAAGAGGGAAAGAACAAAGAGGAGAGGGGAAAGGGGAAGAACAGAGCGAGCTGGAGGGTGTATGTAGGACAACCTTTAGTACCGGTTCGTGATACGACCCGGTACTAAAGGTGCTGGAGGGGCCCCGGACTGACAACATCCTGCCACCACTCAATTTAGTACCGGTTCGTGGCACGAACCGGTGCTAAAGGTTCGCCACGAACTGGTACTAATGATGTCCGCCCACCTAGCCGTTGGAACTGGCACTAATAGACACATTAGTGCCGGCTCAAATTCAAACCGGCACTAATGTGCTTCACATTTGTCCCTTTTTCTACTAGTGGCTCCAGCCCATCCCAGGCCAGGGCAACACTTCCAGGGCCTCCGCCTCTCTCCGGTGAAGCCATCCCGTCCACCTGGAGCCCCTGGAGTTGCATCTGCTTGCCGTCTTCTTCATCTCCGGCGACCATCGCGTTTTGCCTCCGCTTGCGAGGTTGATTCCGACACCGTCCGACCACCCCTAGCCACGGGTACGGGCAGGTACGCCACCGTCCCCTCTCTCCATCCCTCCCTCTTGTTTTTGCCAAGGAGTCCTCGTTGCCGGCGAGAGCTCCGGCGGAGCTGCGACTCCAACTGTTTCCTTCTTCCCCTCCTTCTCACCTAACTAGTTGGGCCCGCTAGTCAGCCACTCTGTACGCGCGCGAAGCAGTACGAGTGGTGGTGCCCTAAGGCTTTACGCCTTCGACGTCACCCCCCTAGTCTGTTTATTTAAATTCAAAATTAATTCAATTCTAGAGAGCTTCAAACAGCCATAACTTTTCAACCATAAGTCCAAATGAATTGATTCTTTTTGCATATTGTTCTTTGCAAAGAAATCTAACAGCTCACCAAAAATGAGATTTTTGTGAGCTGTTTAGAATTTATGGTGATTTTCAGAAGAGTTCTTGATATTTTGTTCTTGTTTTTAAAATTATTTTCAAAGGGTGAGGCTTGTCTCAAGGATCACCAGAAGGCTTGTGAACCTCATCTGCACTAAGGCAAGCCACAACAACATTTTCATGGTGCCATTTTCAATATTGATGATTTTCTTACTTGAATGATAGGATTAATCCATGCCTTTAAATAACTATTATGTTATTTATATTCTGTTAAGTGTGTGTTGGTATTATGCTTGATTTATAGAACCTTGAAACTAGCTTAGTTGGTAAAGAAGCTAAGATATAATTGTGGTAATGATAAAATGATTTGTTATGCATGTGGATAATGGATTAAAGTTATTTTCTTACATAAATAAAAATGGTTAAATTTGCTAGAAAATATCTTGTTAAGTGCTTGTTTAGCCAATTTACCTAATTTACAGAATGTTTGAACCTAACTTGATTAGTGAAGAAATTAGGATTTGCTTGCGATGATCATAGTAGAAACTTTGCTATGCATGTGAGGCATTAATCAGAGTTATTTTCTTACATGAGAAAATAATATTGCTTGCTGCAAAATATATGGTTAAAGTAAGGCCAGGAAAGTAATATAAGTTGTTGATGCTTGTGTTTAGTGTGAATATGGTTGACATCAGTCATTTTCGTATTATGTGATGCATGTGTAGTATTGCATTTCATGGCATGCTATGACACCGGTCATTCTCCTTTTAAGTTGAACCTCAATATAACTCAACCTAAATATATCGTTGACTGGCTCATGGTGCCGCTGAATCGAGATTTTCCCAGTGCATCCACATTTGCCTTTGTGGGAAGGCCTTGATTTGGTCCATTGACATGCCTCTGGTCGGTGCCTCCAACTAGGGAAGGTTATGGGCGTGCCTACCCTGCCCCGGTAAGTAGGCATAACCTTGTGTGCCCCTGTTTGAGATTTTTGGTACCGGTCCCCGTGAGGGAAGTTTTGGCCACGACGGTGGTCGGTGTGTCTTTGGTAGACACAGGGCCACCCAGGACTAGCCCGTTGGGGATTGGGTCGGAGTGGCCGGGAGAGTGTCATGGCAATGGAAGGGTTTCATCGGAATGCCGTTGATCCACCCGAATGGGAGTGCGAGGCCATGGGTTCCGAGGTGTGGGTACAGTGTGCTACCTCTGCAGAGTGTATAATCTATCGATAGCCGAGTCCACGGTTACGAACAACTCGTAGTAGGTCCCACCATGAGTCAACATTTAATAAACATGCACACTAAGTTATGATCATTGCACTAAAGATGATGGCTGAAGGGCCATCGAGATGTTCAAGACCACGATGGTGGTTTGGTGGTGATCGCCGTAAGGATCAGGAGTTACTTTGGTGGTGATCGCCATAAGAATCACGAGTTACTTTGGTGGTGATGGCCGTAAGGATCACAAGTTACTCTGGTTAAAACCACGATGGTGGTTTGGTGGTGATCGGAGAATGATCACGATTGGTAAGGCGGTACCGAGGGATGTTTATCCTAGGAGCATGAGCACAGCATGTTGGAACATTATTGCATTATTAATTGGTTAAATATCATGATATTGTTTGTCATTATGATTATGCCTATTGTGAGCTTGCAAGTACATTCAATGTACTGACCTAGCGTGTCATGCCAGATTTCAGGAAAGTCGCGTTGGAAAGGAGCGCTGCTCGAGTCTAGATCGTGTCCACATCGGTGTCCCTATGATATGGAGTTTCCGCTACAACGTTGTTCCGCTGCCGCATAGTTGTTATGATCGAGGCCCCTTTATGTTCACTAAATAATGTACATATTGTTCAGCCAGTGCTGCTCGGCCTTGACATATGTTGTAATATAAACTCTAAGCCGCTAGCATAAATAAAGCGGTTGTCTTTCTGTACCAAGATGTTGTGTGTTTCCATAAGACATGGTCTCTGGGCTGGCAATGCGGGGTAAACCGGTCGCTCTGAGCCGGGGTGCCACACATTTGGCGACAAAGTCCGCCAATACTTGGGATTTGATGGCTCGACGCGGTTTGTATGTTATGTCGAATGGAAGGAGCGCAATGGCCCATTTGGCTATCCGGCCCATAGCATCGCGGTTGTTAATTATATCGTTGGGTGGTACTTCGGAAGCCACCGTGATAGAACATTCTTGGAAGTAGTGTCGTAGCTTCCGGGATGCCATGAAGACTGCATATGCTATCTTTTGATAATGACGATACTAGGATTTGCATGGTGTGAGGACAGTGGATACGTAATATACCGGCTTCTGATGCGGGAATTTGTGTCCATCTTGCTCTCGCTCAACGACGAGCACGGCGCTCACCACCTGGCGTGTTGCCGATATATATAATAACATGGGTTCGCCGATGTTCGGCGTGGCCAGGATTGGGTTGCTCGCAAGGAGGGTTTTTATTTCTTCCAATCCATCTATTGCCGCATCCGTCCACTCGAAGTGATCGGTGCACCGGAGGAGGCAATACAGTGGCAATGCCTTTTCTCCCAATCTGGAGATAAGGCGGCTTAGAGCTGCCACGCATCCTGCGAGTTTTTGGACTTGTTTAAGGTCCGTCGGCGTAGCCAATTCTGACAAAGATCGGATTTTGGCTGGATTTGCTTCAATTCCTCTATTGGAAACGATGAAGCCCAGCAGCTTTCCAGCAGGGACGCCGAAAACACACTTTTCTGGATTGAGCTTGATGTCATATGCACGGAGGTTGTCGAATGTGAGACGTAAATTGTCTATTAGTGAATCGACGTGCCTAGTTTTAATGACGACGTCTTCCACGTATGCTTCAACTGTCTTGCCGATCTATTTCTCCAGGCATGTTTGAATCATGCGTTGGTAGGTGGTCCCGGTGTTTTTGAGCCCGTAGGGCATGGTGTTGAAGCAGAATGGCCCATATGGGGTAATGAATGCCATTGCGGCTTGATCGGACTCCTTCATTTTGATTTGATGGTATCCGGAATATGCGTCGAGGAAGCATAGTGAGTCATGTCCTGCGGTGGCA
>NC_053022.1:164560751-164604845 GCF_003073215.2 Triticum urartu | reverse complement strand
TTTAGTTAAATATTTTTGAAGATGATTAATAGATAAATTCCTCACGTCCAGCAATTTATTTTAGAATTTTTGGGGTTCCAGATTTTGCGCTAGCTACAGATTACTACAGACTGTTCTGTTTTTGACAGATTCTGCTTTTCGTGTTTGTTTGCTTATTTTGAAGAATCTATGGCTAGTAAAATAGTTTATAATCCATAGAGAAGTTGGAATACAGTAGGTTTAACACCAATATAAATAAAGAATGAGTTCATTACAGTACCTTGAAGTGGTCTTTTGTTTTCTTTCGCTAACGGAGCTCACGAGTTTTCTATGTTGAGTTTTGTGTTGTGAATTTTTCACCCAGGCTTTACACTTTATGCTTCCGGCTCGTATGTTGTGTGGAATTGTGAGCGGATAACAATTTCACACAGGAAACAGCTATGACCATGATTACGCCAAGCTATTTAGGTGAGACTATAGAATACTCAAGCTTGGGGATGCCCCGAAAGGCATCCCCTCTTTTCGTCCACTTCCATCGGTAATTTACTTGGAGCTATATTTTTATTCACCAACATGATATGTGTTTTGCTTGGAGCATCTTGTATTATTTGTGCCTTTGTTTGTTAGTATGCCACAATCATCCTTGCTGTACACACCTTTTGAGAGAGCCATACATGAATTAAAATTTGATAGAATACTCTATGTGCTTCACTTATATCCTTTGAGCTAGATAATTTTGCTCTATGTGCTTCACTTATATCCTTCGAGCTAGATAATTTTGCTCTATGTGCTTCACTTATATCTTTTGAGATAGATAATTTTTCTCTATGTGCTTCACTTATATCTTTTGAGCGTTATAATTTTGCTCTATGTGCTTCACTTAGATCTTTTAGAGCACGGTGGTGGATTCGTTTTAAAGAAACTATTGATCTCTCATGCTTCACTTAAATTAATTTGAGAGTCCCTTAATAGCATGGTAATTTGCCTAATAATAATATGCTTGGTATTCAAGATTTGTGAAACTTTCTTTTGAGTGTGTTGAATACTAAGAAAAGATTGAAGCATGATAATTGTTTTGAGATATGGAGGTGATAATATTAAAGTCATGCTAGTTGAGTAGTTGTGAATTTAAAGAATACTTGTGTTGAAGTTTGTGATTCCCGTAGCATGCACGTATGGTGAACCGTTATGTGACGAAGTCGGAGCATGATTTATTTATTGATTGTCTTCCTTATGAGTGGTGGTCGGGGACGAGCGATGGTCTTTTCCTACCAATCTATCCCCCTAGGAGCATGCGCGTAATACTTTGCTTTGATAACTTCTAAATTTTTGCAATAAGTATATGAGTTCTTTATGACTAATGTTGAGTCCATGGATTATACGCACTCCCACCCTTCCACCCTTGCTAGCCTCTCTAATACCGTGCAACTTTCGCCGGTATCATACACCTACCATATACCTTCCTCAAAACAGCCACCATACCTACCTATTATGGCATTTCCATAGCCATTCCGAGATATATTGCCATGCAACTTTCCACCATCTAGTTCATCATGACACATCCATCATTGTCATATTGCTTAGCATGATCATGTAGTTGACATAGTATTTGTGGCAAAGCCACCATTCATAATTCTTTCATACTTGTCACTCTTGATTCATTGCATATCCCGGTACACCGCCGGAGGCATTCATATAGAGTCATACTTTGTTTTAGTATCGAGTTGTAATCATTGAGTTGTAAATAAATAGAAGTGTGATGATCATCATTCAATAGAGCATTGTCCCAAAAAAGGAGAAAGGCCAAAGAAAAAAAAGAAGGCCCAAAAAAAGGGGCAATGCTACTATCCTTTTTTTCCACACTTATGCTTCAAAGTAGCACCATGATATAGCGAGTCTCATATATTGTGCTTCAAAGTAGCACCATGTTCTTCATATAGAGAGTCTCATATGTTGCCACTTTCATATACTAGTGGGAATTTTACGTTATAGAACTTGGCTTGCATATTCCAATGATGGGCTTCCTCAAATTGCCCTAGGTCTTCGTGAGCAAGCAAGTTGGATGCACACCCACTAGTTTCTTTTGTTGAGATTTCATACATTTATAGCTCTAGTGCATCCGTTGCATGGCAATCCCTACTCACTCACATTGATATCTATTGATGGGCATCTCCATAGCCTGTTGATACGCCTAGTTGATGTGAGACTATCTTCTCCTTTTTGTCTTCTCCACAACCACCATTCTATTCCACCTATAGCGCTATATCTATGGCTCACGCTCATGTATTGCGTGAAGATTGAAAAAGTTTTGAAAAGTTAGAGTATGAAACAATTGCTTGGCTTGTCATCGGGGTTGTGCATGATTTAAATACTTTGTGTGGGGAAGATGGAGCATAGTCAGACTATATGATTTTGTAGGGATAACTTTCTTTGGCCATGTTATTTTGAGAAGACATAATTGCTTTGTTAGTATGCTTGAAGTATTATTATTTTCTATGTCAATATAAACTTTTGTCTTGAATCTTTCTAATATGAATATTCATACCACAATTAAGAAGATTTGCATTGAACTTATGCCAAGTAGCACTCCGCATCAAAAATTCTCTTTTTATCATTTACCTACTCGAGGACGAGCAGGAATTAAGCTTGGGGATGCCTGATACGTCTCCAACATATCTATAATTTTTGATTGCTCCATGCTATATTATCTACTGTTTTGGACTATATTGGGCTTTATTTTCCACTTTTATATTATTTTTGGGACTAACCTATTAACCGGAGGCCCAGCCCAGAATTGCTGTTTTTTGCCTATTTCAGTGTTTCGGATAAACAGAATATCAAACGGAGTCCAAGCGGAATAAAATCTTCGGAAATGTGATTTTCTCACCGAACGTGATCCAGGAGACTTGGACCCTACTGCAAGGGATCAAAGAGGTGGTCACGAGGGTGGGGGCGCCCCCCCTAGGGCGCGCCCCCTACCTCGTGGGCC
Source organism: Triticum urartu (assembly GCF_003073215.2). NCBI lineage: Eukaryota > Viridiplantae > Streptophyta > Magnoliopsida > Poales > Poaceae > Triticum > Triticum urartu. Next base: position 164,601,877 of record NC_053022.1, on the reverse strand, counting down.
CCTCGGTGCTCCACCGACGTACTCCTTCCTCCTATATATACACACGTACCCCCAAACGATCAGAACAGGATCCAAAAACCTAATTCCACCGCCGCAACTTTCTGTATCCATGAGATCCCATCTTGGGGCCTGTTCCGGAGCTCCGTCGGAAGAGGGCCGTCATCACGGAGGGCTTCTACATCATCCTAGCCCCTCCGATGAAGTGTGAGTAGTTTACCTCAGACCTTCGGGTCCATAGTTAGTAGCTAGATGGCTTCTTCTCTCTCTTTGAATCTCAATACAAAGTTCTCCCCCTCTCTTGTGGAGATCTATTCGATGTAATCTTCTTTTTGCGGTGTGTTTGTTGAGACCGATGAATTGTGGGTTTATGATCAAGTCTATCTGTGAATAATATTTGAATCTTCTCTGAATTCTTTTATGCATGATTGCTTATCTTTGCAAGTCTCTTCGAATTATCCGTTTGGTTTGGCCAACTAGATTGGTAGTTCTTGCCATGGGAGAAGTGCTTAGCTTTGGGTTCGATCTTGCGGTGTCCTTACCAAGTGACAGAAGGGGCAGCAAGGCACGTATTGTATCATTGCCATCGAGAATAACAAGATGGGGTTTATTTCATATTGCATGAATTTATCTCTCTACATCATGTCATCTTGCTTAAGGCGTTACTCTGTTTTTAACTTAATACTCTAGATGCATGCTGGATAGCGGTCGATGAGTGGAGTAATAGTAGTAGATGCAGAATCCTTTCGATCTACTTGTCACGGACGTGATGCCTATATACATGATCATGCCTAGATATTCTCATAATTATGCACAATTCTATCAATTACTCAACAGTAATTTGTTCACCCACCGTAGAATACTTATGCTCTTGAGAGAAGCCACTAGTGAAACCTATGGCCCCCGGGTCTATTCTCATCATATCAATCTCCATCACTTTTATATTGTTTTTATATTTACTTTGCCTTTACTTTTTTACTTTGCATCTTTATATCAAAAATACCAAAAATATTATATCTATCAGATCTCACTCTCATAAGTGACCGTGAAGGGCTTGACAACCCCTAATCGCGTTGGTTGCGAGTAGCTATCGCTTTGTGCGGGTACGAGGGACTTGAGCATGGGCTCCTACTGGATTGATACCTCGGTTCTCAAAAACTGAGGGAGATACTTACGCTACTCTGCTGCATCATCCCTTTCTCTTCGAGGAAAACCAACGCAAGCTCAAGACGTAGCAACATGTAGAGAAAAAGAGAAGAGTTTTGCACGGCAATACAATGGCATGCAGACATCGCTCCATGGTGGGTTCAATGGCAAACCCTCCCCACCCCTCTCCAGATTGTAATCCAGAGGAAGATATATGTTCTGAGGCGGATTCAGACGCCGCTGACCACTCCTATTTACCCCCCAATGTGTTTGCTCTACCTTGGCATGATGACGTTAGTCATATCATGCATATGTTGCCTTGTAGTGCCTACTTTTGACATCATATATGTCATCTGCTTAGTTTAGACATGTTTTGTAATGCCACCTGTTTAGTTTCTATATCATATATGAGAATTGTGCAGTCTCATGTCTTTTAGCCAGCCATAATATACGTGAAATGTGCAATGTCATCCTGTTTAACTAGGCATCATATATTTGAATGATATCTTGCCCATCCTTTTCTTCATTACATTTCCATTTGTCGACAATGTTTGTACATTAAACTACTCTTCCTGTGAATCAGCCATTTGGGTGGGAGATTGAAAAATCTGGAGTGAAAACAAGGCCTTTAGAGCAGACAGTGCTACCTGTCAAAGCAGATCTCTTGTTGTGTCCCGATAGCTCCTCAGAGATGGATTCAGAGACAGATGACCAGTGCTATTCCCCCATCGAGGTGTATGCTCTAACTTGGCATGGTTATACTGCTCATATCATGCATATGGTGTCTTGCATTGCATAGTTTAGACATCATATACACAATATTCAACACCATGTTCTTAGTTCAGACATCATATCTAATGCCCTATGTTTAGCATATAAATCACATATGTGAATTAAATGATGCGATCATAATTACTTAGATAACATGTAGGTGAATTATGTCATGCGATCATGTTTAGTTATTCATCATATCGTTGAATTATGTTATGCTATGCTATCCAGTTTAGATATACATCATATATGTGAAATTATGTCATGCTATCCATTTTAGTTAAACAATATACATGTCAACTATTTCATGACCTCTTTTTTCCACACTATCTATTGCATCTGTCTCTCATACAATGTCTGTACATTCAACTATGTTTCCTGTTTATCAGCCATTTGAATTGGAGTGGGTGATGCCAGCATCTAGCGGACTAAAAACATGGTCTTCAAATAAAACAGTGCTACCTTTTGGTGGAGATAGCACCCCAGTTGTACATGCACGAGAACCAGCCCTACCACACATAACCCAAATTCCTGCAGATTGTACCCCTACTGCAATGGACAGAGAACCAGCTTCACCCAATCTAACCCCCACCCCAGCAGATAGTAACCCAGTTCTTGTTGACATAGCACCATCTCCACCACAGAGCTCCCAAACAAGAGCAGTTAGTAAGGCAGCTCCAGTGCCCAAAGGGCCGGTACTACCACGGCGAACCCCAACTCCACCAGTTAGTATGCCTATTCCTGTGGAGGAAGCACAACCAGCTAGTCGTAGTTTAGCATCTATCGCATTTGATGTTGTTAAATTGTATGTGCGTATCTTCCCATCTTGGAAATATTATACTGAAGATTAAGGAAAATGCCAGTTGCATGTGTTTGTCTAGGAGTTATGTGTAAGTAATGTTATTCATGGCAATTACTTTGCTTTGTCCCATACATCCTACCTCCATGATGGTTATAATACATCAAATTTTCCCATTTTTGTCTATAGAGAAGGACCGATTTGGAAACTTAGGATGAGATAACCTGTGCTAATACCTCTGCTATCTTCAAGAATGCTTGGTGGCAGTATCGAAATTATCTGAAGAAAACGTACTTCACCGGCAAAGAAACTCATCAACTTCCCTTATGTTCTCCTTAGACACATTTACTGGACGATGACTGGGAACGCCTTGTTCTGGACTGCTCCCGAACCAAGAATGTGGTAAGGTCTATGAGCTCATTTTCTATTTTTAAGTACTATATTATTGCGTCTTACTGTACTCTGTTCATGTAGAACAAGTGCCTAAACCTGAAGAACAATTGTTCTAATTTAAGATTCCATTTCTATCATAGCTCAAAAAAGCGCTAGGCGTTAATTGTGCATTTTGCTACCGCCTTGCGCTTTACTGACCAAAGCGCATGCTTATGCGTAGTTATGCACAGATTAAGCGTAGTTATGTGCAATGTGTTTTGCCAATGCCTAGAGCCTAGGCGCGCTTAAGCGCTCGCTTAGGCACGCCTTTTTTAACTATGATTGCTATCGTGCATACTGCTTTGCTCTTGTATCACTGTATTTACTCATACAAACTTATTTTTAAACTGAAGGATCCAATCGAAACTGCAATGGCACAACAGGTATGTTCACACATGTTTCTTTAACAGGCTTGCTCTTATCAATAGCTCTGTTGATTTCAATTTCAGTTGTGTATACAGTTGACTTCTCATATCATGCACATTACTAGCATCACAGCAGAGCCAATAGTGTTGTTGTACATGTAGACCCGTGGTACCCATCTGAAATCTTGTTGTGCCGTGTAGTTTCCCACGCTTTGTATTCTTTCACTGCTGCTTTGTCTTGAACTGATATGATTTGAACCGTGTCTCTATTTTGATTTGGCAAGACAATGCAGTGACCATAGGACATAGATATATGTTTGTTTAATGCTTTTATTATGTACTAGTACTTGGCAATAGAAGACTTGGTAGTTTAATCCTGTCCACCTTACTAATGAACTGGTTCACCGAAATGAGTTTCATATAATAGTACATGCTAAACTATTATGTGTCTGCTTGTCTCTTCTTTTAGAATGCTGACAGAATATTGGGGAACAGTGCCTTATTAAGCAATGGTAAAGGATGTAATGAAGATAAGGTTCAGGATAGTGACACATCCTTGTTGGTCTCCAACAAAGCTGAAAAAACAGCTAAGGAAGACTATCTCGAGGACAGTGAGACAACCCCAAAGTCCTGTCTTGGTTTGTTGGAGTTACCGTCCACTACCGCTTGCACAAGCTATTCAAACTCACTGTCTGAATCAGTTCGGTTTCTTGAGTCTCAACTGCAAGCTGAAAGACATTGATCGGTTGTGCTGCGACAAGAAGCGGAAGGACTGCAGAAGTCCCTGGAGCATTCAGATGCATACTTTCTGGTGCAACAGCAAGCGTTGGAGAATTTTAGCGCCAAACAGGACAAAGCTAATAAGCTTTCTGAGCTTATTGCCAGCATGGTGGATACCAAGTTTCTTGAGCTCTTCTGAAGTTGTTTTAGTTATGCTCTTATTTTGCTGCCGCATTTATTTGCACTGGTGGCCAATTTTGACAGCCAGTGTATGTAATATGCTGTTTTGTTCCCTATATTGGCACTGGTGGCGAACTTTGATGCCCAGTGGATGTAATATGTGTAATAGCGGTAATAGGCTAGCGTTAATTGCTTGCTTATTTATTTCCTTATTGTCTTGTTTAGTTGTTTGGTTGTAGTCACTGCAGTTCTTTTTCTGTGTTTTTCTAGTGGCCACAATAACCTATCTTTGGAAACTAGGCCAGAATAATCATGGCAACACACGGACTGCTGTAACCATGGGCCTCCTACGGGCCGTATGATCCATGGGCCTTCTACGGGTCGTAGGATCCATTCGCCTTCTATTTGGGCCGTAGGATCCATGGGCCTTCTACAGGTCGTACGATTCATGGGCCTTTTACGGGCTGTAGGATCCATGGGCCTTCTACGAGGCGTATCATCATTTCACCAATCATGGGCCGTACTATTCGTGGACAATAACGGGCCGTTAATAGGTCGTATTTGATAACTCTATGAAAACAACCCAACGGGGTTTTTTTGACATGAAAAAGGCCCAACGTATTATCGGGCCACAAATGGGCCGACTATAACCACGGGCTGAATTTGGCCCACAAGCAGAAAATGACAGTAACGGGCCGTAAGTAAACGAATGTGGAAATGAGCCCAAGAATAAATGGGCACAACGGAATAATGGGCCGTTAATGGGTATAAAGTGATACACTGTTCATTACGGCCCAGTTTCACCGCGTGACGTTAATGGGTATAAAGTGATACACTGTTCATTATGGGCCAGTTTTACCATGAGCCATTAATGGGCCGAGAGTAATAAGGGCCTCATATGGGTCGAAAGACGTCATGGGCCATACATGGGCCGGAAGTTAAAATGGGTTGGAATTATATTGGACGGCCCAGATGACGCTACTGGGCCTAATTCGGATAGGTCGTAAACGGGCCCTGGGTTAGCGAGTTGTAAACAGGCCGGCCCGCCACCTTTTGACCAAGTCAAACGAGCCGTCCTTTTCATAGGAATGGGCCTTTGTTGGGCCGTGACACGTGTCGACGTATCATAGGCGCTTTGGGTCCAATGAGTGGATGACATCTGTCCAACATGGAGCCGACACGTGTTTCCTCCAGCCAATGATGATTTTACACGTGGAAAATCCCCATTGGCCGGGGTTGTTAACGGGTTATCGGATCCAAAACCGGACCCGATAGCTTAACGGCGTTCCGTTACGGTGGATGCCACGTGTCGGTCACCCTTGACGAAAGCACTTATGCGATGCGCGATTTATCGTCATGGAAGTGGACACTTCCGTGATGATAATATTGGTAATGTCATGGAACACTTCTACGATAGCACAGGTATGACTATCTTGATTCTATCATAAATTTGTCATGGATGTACATGCATGACAGAAAACATGACCTACTATGACAAACACGTATCATCACGGAAGTGTATTTTTTTGTAGTGGGCTGTGAAGTTTCAGGAGTGACGCGGGCGTGGTAGTGGGACCATGTAAGATTCACGGTGCATGTTATTACGTTATAGGCACGTGAGGCATGTCGGTGCAGTTACGGAAGGCAAAAATGGTGAATCCACAATAGGCACGTACGTGTGTTTTCTCAAGTCACGGGTGTGCACTCTCTGGATGCACAAAAGTGTGTCTGCAGAGGCATGGGTCCGACTTCTCGGTTAGAGAACCATGGTTGTGAAGTGACGTGGGTGTGGCACGATGGGCCCCGTAGGAGTCACGGCAAGTGTCACGCGGGGCATGTGGATGTACGCACATGAGGCACGGCATTGAAGGCACAGGAGGCACGGATGCTGGTATAGGAGGCACTGAAGTAAAAACACTACAGTGACGGACATGAGGCACTTAACTTGAAAATAGTTACAATCAAGGGACAACGGGCAGAGAAAATCTGGTGTAATTACCAAGTTTGAGCTCTCAGTATGCTCGCAGTATTTGAATCGTTTGAGGTATTCTAGTTAGTGATGTGGCAGGTATAGTACTTTTAAACACATATCGTGTGCTGAAAATTCCATAGCAGGGAGCAGTAGCGTTTCTGTTAAATGTCGTGTGTACGGTACTTCAATTTTTTAGACAAGTTGATTTTGGATAGTGCAAAACTCGGCTTATCGCCTCCAGTGGTCTATTCTGTCTGTTCGTCTTTTTTTGTTGTGATCTCCGCCGGCGGTGTTGAAGTCCTCGCTTCGTCGCCGTCGGGTGGGTACTTTGTGTCGGGTGGTTAGAACAGCAAACGGGGTTTCACCTTTGTTCACCTTTGGAACGCCCTGTAAAAATTGAACTTCCCATCTAGTCTTTTCCTTTTCGAATTTTTCACCCAGTAATATTTCATATACTTCTTTAAACCTAGGCACCTGGGGATTGCATTTTGTTTTTGTTTTAAAGAGACATGTGGTGTAATTTGTAAAACTGAAAGATGGTGTTATTTACAATTCTTACCATTTTGTCTTTATGGTTATCGTATTTGTTATGCTCCTTTTCTTTGTTGGCTTCGTTGATTTCCATGTTAGCAATCTGCTTAATTAGTTTGACATCATGCACGTGTCGATCACGTTGATTTTTCAGTATTCTTGCCTCTTCAATTCTTCAAGAGAGGTTTCTTCAGGTTCGATGATTTGAAGCTTCCTTCTATATCTGTCGAGCACGAATAGTGTGTATCGGTCTTCCTTTTCAAATGGCATGAATACCTGTGGTACAAAAGTTTTATTGTTAGAGGAGAGTTTAGAATATAGTAACCTGTTTGAAATGCTTGTTTTTATTTTGTTGTATGGAAAACGCTATTACCATTTTTGCTGTTTTGAGCTTCTCTGATTGACATTTCTTAAGGAACAAAGGAACCAAGACATCCTTTTCTCGTGTGAAATCATCTCTGAAGTTCTTCATAGATTTTCTTTTATCCTTTAAACCCGGAATATGTTGCGGGCAACAAATAAAAAACAATAAAAACGAGTTAGAAAAAGTAGATCGGTACCAAGAGATTAAACAATAGTTGCAAAAAGATGAGTTTATATGATCACTGTGATTTTTTTTGAAATTTACCTCTGCAAAGCTTGGGCCTAATAATAGTCTATATCTTTTGTGTACAGTTTGGTTGCTACTTTCCCATGCTTCTGCTAATCCATCGAGCACCTTCTTTTCCATTCCTTGACGTTTTTTCTTGTTTGCAGGCCCAAATATTTCCTTTAGCTTTGATCCAGTAAGAGTTGTGCTTTTGCTTTGTGGTTGATCTCTCAAGAATACTACTTAACTGCTTACACACAGGGCAGTAGAAGAAATTTTTGTTGAGAAAGTCATTAACTAAGCAAGCTGATAAACATGAATTTAAGGTTCTTTCCAGTTTCCTTTCTTTTTGTGTGATTGCTGCCTAACTTTAACTAATTTCAGGTGTAAAAGGAACCAAGTTACCTTTTGAATTTGTCCTGCCATGTGTCACTCATGACTATGTCGCAGAGCTTGTTTGCCTTATCCATGTGTATAAACGAATGCCGGTGTTGCGGGTATTTCTTGCTGCTCCCTGATTGATGTTGGTTTTTTCGTCTCGCTCTGTCAAAACAGATAAAAAATTATGGCTATTGTTTCTAAAGAAATATCTGAAGCTCTAGTCATGTTCACTGATGGTAAAAATGAAAATAGTTATATTACCTTTCATGGGTGAAAAAAGGTTTGTAGTCTCTGGTTTGAAATCTTTGAGTTTTCCAGGAAGTTGATGGTGCTTTATTTGGTTGGTTTTACCAAACATGAGTGTGTATACGTACTCCGGTTTCCATTCGGCACCGACCTTGATGGGCTGCAGGCATGTCAAAATGTATGGTTTATAGTTACGTGTTGTTCACAATTGTTAATAAACTAATTACGATAATAAAGAAACCAAGTTATTTGATGTGTATGTATTGGTAACTTACATGAAAATCCTCTTTGTCCTTAACCAGTTCTTTCCCATTATAGTATTTCACAAATTGGGCCATGAAGTGACCGCATTGTGTTCCTTCTTGCTTTGGTGTGCAGATCCTGTGAGGCCTTTCTGCTATCCTTCCCCAGTCTGGTTCGTTCTTGTGTTTTAGTTTGTGGTGCTTGTTCATCAGCACGGACATCCTTCTCATTTGTTATTGCATTATGGTTTTGTTATTTGGGTGCGGCATTGAGAAAAGTAAGAGTATCATACTATCATGAGGAAAAGAGCAAATCAATGTACAAAAAGTACGTACCAGTTCTACTCGATGCACGTGGTGTTGACTCCAAGACAAATCGGCGTAGTTTATGTAGTTCAGTGAGTCAAGGATGTCGATGCTATCTCTGTACTTGTTCAGTACTTGTTCAGTACATAGAGCATGTAGTGGTTGTCTGTGTGATGAGGTATCATGATCTACGTTGAGAGAGGAGATCATTATTGATGTAAAAATTGAATTTCATTTAATTGTTGAAGCTCAAAGAGAATAGGTCATGTGCTCAGTAATAATACTGAACTTACCATCTTCGAATGCAGGATGTTTTTATCTCGCACGAGGAGTTCAAATCCTTTTAGTGCATCATCCTCATTGAATTATGATAGCTCTCCTTTATTATAATTGAGACCGAGCACCAGCTTCAAGAAAGAGAGTGTGTGGTTTTAGTTAAATATTCTATCATAGTAATGATGGTGGTGTTTTTGTGGGTGAGGTATGCATACATTTACGAAACCTGCAGGGGGTATAGTTGTGTCGTCTGGGTTGAATTGTTCTTGCTCTGTCCATTCCTCCAGTAACGCGTTTAGCATGGAGCCCTCCATCTGGATTTCTTCTTTTCCTGCTTGTTCCATGAAGGATTTTGCTGAAATGCAGTCTTCTCGCTTTGAGCTTTTATATAGCGATTATCTACAAGGAGGGTTTGGAAGTAGGTGAGTGAATTGTTAGTTGGATGTTAGAGAATCTGCAGCTCTCTGTAATCGTTTCCATGGAACTAGGAGAATCTACTTACCCTCCGCATTCTCTCTGTCCTTGTCGGATCATCAGATATCTATAGAGTTGGATGGCCTTTTCTTTGTAAATGAAATCTCCTAGAACAAGTGATGCAACCTTGACTTTCCCAGATTCCTTTCTTGGTCGTTTGAATCGTCTCTTGATTGAGATTATGTTTGCTGAGCTGATCTCTGATGATTGAATCATTGAGGGTTTTGGGGAACTTCTGTGCACTCTTGCAAGATGCCTCGCCTTTTTCTTGTCGTTACCGAACTATGCATGTTCGTTAGGCTGCCCAGATGTTGGTGTTCCCTTTTTTGTGTTGTTGTTTTTGATGCTCGGTTCTGCTAAGACTACAGCATTGCGTTTCCGCATTTGAAGTATCTTTTCTATTAAATCCTTATCTTTCTGCTTCTTTTCTTCTTGTGCATGTTTCACCTCGGGTGATGCTCCTGGTATGCGATCTTCGTCGACAGGGTTCTTGTTCTGTTTGCAAAGCTCATGTTGGCGAGTTGGTACGCTATTTGTCCTGTTATCACCTTCTAAAGGAGAGCTTGTTATGTCTTCTACCTTTTTATCTGGGGGTGGTCTGTCTGGTTCTATCGGTGGATCTTTCCGTTCATTTTCCTTTTGTAAATCAGTGTCTGGCTGCACGTGTTGTTCCCTCTGTAAACCAGCATCTGTCTGGGCTTGTTCTTCCGTGAGTGCTTCTTCAGACGCCTTGGTGGTATCCTTGCTACTCACATCATAATCTTCTTTCTCCTCATCGCTCCTTGTGTCATTAATGTCAATAACTTTTATCTCCTGAGCGCTCGTCCTAGTGTGCTCGGGAGTTGGAGGAATCTCTTCTTGAATTATATCACAATGTATTCGTTGCATTTCACTGTCTTCCATATCGACCTCAGAGTTCAGCATATCTATTAAAATAAAAAATAAAAACTTATTGGTGTGTCTCTGAAAATTATGTAAGTAGAATTTTACTTTGTTGTCTTCAGAAAGAGAAACCTTTGGTGTAGTTGATTAATGACAGTGCGGCCGTATCTCTGTATTGGCTGATTATTTGATAGAGAATTTTCTTCCTCAACTCTGGGACTTGTTCTTCTCTTAGTGACACTGTTTCTCCACCATCAGTGTAGTGCTTTGCGTTCATGAACATATAGAATGCACAGTCGAGTCTGCAAGTATAAGGATGATTGGTTATTGTCGATGTCCAAAGATGGTTGGGCAGTTTAGGTGAAGTTGTCCTAACATCCTATGTTTTTTATGGATTGCATTAATAATTTAATTGTTACAGTGAGTAAGGAAAAGGAGAAAGGTTTGTAGTGCTTACGTTTTTCCCTAAAGTGGCACCTGCATTTTGACCTTTTTGAAATGGTCAATACTACTTGGAGACAGTTGGAGCAATTTGCTTATTTGCTTCCATATCCTCTTTACTCTGCTTGTTACTGTGTTGAAATAATCAATTGTGCCTGGATATTCATCTGGTAAAGAGTCAAGGAGTTCAAAGCGCTCTTTTTCATGTTAATTGTAACAATGAAGTAGTGGCCCACAACTCCTTGTTGAACAGGCCCGCCTATGCAAACTGGTAGAAAGAACTGCAGAATGCAAAATAAATAAATAAGGGATCCTTCTTGGATTTAGTCATGATTTGTTGATCGTTAGACGAAATTGTAGTGCCGAGATTGTATCTCTTATCTGTAACATGAGATGTGCTTACCATGTCGAAATCTTGTAGTTGCTCTCCTTCTTCCAGATCAAGGAATCTTTTAAGCCTTTTAGGCATTGTCTTGTCTCTGATGTGTGCTTTGTCTTTATTTTTGAACTCCAATGGATCTTCGTGGTTGGCCATGCGTATTGATGCCTGCTTTTTTGTCACATGTGCGTAAAAGAGATTTGTAAATTCAATTGTACAGAAAGGTTGATTGATCGATAGAGTGATATTCATTGTTGAAACTTGAGCTTTACTAACGGTGTTGTATATTGATAGAATCTTTCTCTTTGTGCCCCTGAGTTGCTTTTTCAACATCTGTAGCATGACTGCCATGGTTTTGCTGCGCACTGCCTTTCCAATCTCGAAGCTTTGTGCCATGAGGTTGACCGTTACTGTTGACGCCTCTGTATTTATTAAAACCTCGTGCCTGCAACACATATATATATGTATATATATATACAGGTATACATATAAAATGTTTAAGGGAGGAAATCATCGGAAGAAAATAATTCTTTGGTCGTAACATGAACTTACCCTTTGTCCTTATTCGCTGTCATGACGTTGTTGTACAGGCATTCGATCCCTTCATCTTTTGTGCCTTCTTCAATGGCCAGGTTTTGTATGATCAACGGTTCACATTCTGTTTGAGTGCTGTCCTGGGTTACCATCGTGTTTGTGGCGGCAACATCTTTTTATAGCACAATGTTTCTTGTCTGATGGTGCGGCCTTTTTGCTTGTTGTTGTCTGACTCTCTCTGGAATGTTTGCTGCATGGTTTTCCAATGCAGTGTGGTCCTTTGCTTCTTTGCTTGTGTCTGCGTGCGTGTTTTGTTGATGTTTCTGCGTGATCGTGCAAAAGCGTGGTTAAAAAATAATTAAACATGCTCGTTATTTACATTGTAGTTTAGTGTCTGTTCCCTAAGAAAAATACTCAAATGTTTAGCGTGTCTTTGAACTTTTTTTTGTAGCTTCACCTTTTCAGTCGTTTCCGCCGGTGCTGCCTCTTTGACCTTTTCTTCAGTGAGTGGAGGTTTTTGGAGCTCCTCTAGATCTTTTTCGTTTTGTTCATCCGTGGTGTCATCGTTTTTGTCTTGTGGCTGTTGAGACATAAAGGTATGTAAATGAGATTGCATTTGTGTCTTTTTTCACTCAAATTTCTAATTTCCTTAAAAGCAGCTTATCTCACTTCACCTTTTCGATCTTTTGCGTCGACATTGCCATCCCTGTTATTTCTTGCCTGGAGAGTGAAGGTTTTCTAGTTTGGTCTATGGCGGTTACGATGTCTGTTGTTGGAAGAACATCTTCCGCTTGTTCCATTCCCTTGTGTTGTTATATTTGTTGGTCTTGAATATTGGTGCTCTCCTCTGTTTCTTGCATCTGTCAGAACGCAAAAAGTAATTAAAATGTGTTTGTGTTTCTTTCTATGGATGCATTTTTTTATATGCTATAGAAAGAGATTTTGTAGCTTGACCTCTACATTCAATCTCTCTGTTGCCGTGCCTATCACTTCTTCTTTGTCTTCTGGAGTTTCTGTACATTGTCGAGCGGTAGCAGCACTTTCTATCGCTTCTTGAGGCACATCTTCTGCTTCATTTGTTTCTTTCTTCTGTTCAATCAGAAAATGTAAATAAATTTTGGGCTTCATCTGTGCATGCATAACTTTTTTGTTTTAATGTTGTAGGAGCAGATGCATGTAGCTTTACCTCTTTGGTCTTCGATGTTGGTGGCATGTCTTCCGGTTGTGTTTGGCATGTGAAGACTGCTCTTTGGTCACCATTTGCCCTTGTTTTTTGGTTTGTTTCATTTGTACTCCTTGCTGTTCTTTGGCACAACCGTCCTCGTTTGTTTCCTGCGTTTCATGAAAAAGGAAAAGCATGATTCATTGCTTGTAATTCTTGTTTTATGTGACAAGTTGTACTTGGCAGTACATTTCTTATAAATTTTGGAAAAATGGTTCTTGTTGAATTTTACCTTTGCGTCGGTGGTTAGGATATCCGTTTGTGCGTCCACTTTTTCTTTGCTTTGTATACCAGCCTTGGGTCTGTCACCAGGTGGAGTGTCTGAGGCTTTCTCCCCTGTATCGATCATCTGGATTGCTCTTGTACTGAGAAGCTCTTCTCTATCAACTTTTTTTTGCATGGGCATCCTCTTCCTTTTGTTGTGCTTGTAATACCTGATAGATGAAACAATATGAGTTGACAGTATTTGGGTAAAGTGGGTTTGGAAGTTTTACCTCTTCTTTGTGGTTTTCTTCTTGTTTTTCTGTTGTGCTGTTAATGGTCGATGCTAGATCAGTCCATGCCTCGTTCGCGGGACTGTCGATATGATTGTTGTTGTAAATATGTTTGTTGTTGCTCAAAGATGTTGTCTGTATTGTATTACTATTTGAAGTCTGAACTTTGGACACAGTGGTGTGCATGTCTAAATGCAATTAGTAAGTTATGTCCCAGTATTGAGCAAGCATATATTGTATCCATTATTATAGAACGAGAGATATGTCACACGATATTGTATTATAATTTCCATACTCAACCTTTACAAGATACATCGTGCATTTACAAGAATATGTGATGGTATCATTGTAAACTTTCAGTAGAATGCTTATTCAACATTGTCGTGAACAATTCATAAATATTACAGAAGAACATTCGGCACACAGACGCAAGCGACAAGAACTTTGTTACTTAAACCACATTGAAAAAAAATTAAAATCACACAACACAACTGTTTCATATCAAAAACCGCTCCATCCATTCAGAAGCACGGTTCGGCCAGAACAAAAGCCACACGCGTGCCTCCACTTTGGTTAAAGACAAACCTCGGTGACATCAACGGACGATGTCTGCGTACCACCAGAAACATTGCCAAAAAAAAGCACGTCCATGCTTCTGACATACATATAACCATGGGCTATCATACATATTCCTGCCTGAAGCCAGCGTACATAAAAACAGTGGCTCCCCTGGGTCAACGACTGCCTGAAAAAAATTGCAATACCAGAGTCACGAACCGTGACTCGATTTCAGATGCAAACATGCCTCTCATTAGGAACCATCATGCCTCCCGTCAATTTGCATCCCCCGACATATCGACCATGCCTCTCATGTTACAATGACCGTGCATCTAATAACATCATCACCGATCCTCTCCTAAAGACACACCCAACCATATCTGATTAAACATGTGATTAAAAATTAAAACACAGAAGCACGATTATGCTTTTCAGCATGTACAACCGTGCCTCACAAAAAGTATGTGAGGCGGGATAGGCACGTAGAAGACTCCGCTGGGAGGCAGCACAGCTGTGCAACCACAGTGAGAGGCAGTTGGACGAGTCAAACGTCTCGCATCCCCATAACACCTCGGAATGCACGCACACCATCAACAAAACAGCATTCATTCCATTTCCTAGGATAAAAAATAAAAAAGAAGCACTCATTACTACTCTTGATCTCTCAAGACTGCTTTATATTTAAATAAGCTCTCACTCCCTCAGCCAAATCACAGCTCACTTGCCTTCTCCGTCGCCTGCTTCTAGGGTTCGTGCTTCTTCCCCGCACACAATCTGATTTCAAACAAGTTATGGTAGAGTTTTTATTGGGTCTCTCGATTAATTTCTAAGTCGTGCTTCTCTCGTAGATTGCTGGCCGTGGGTGCTTGCCCTAAGATTCCCATCCCAACCCATCTGCCTTATCCGTCCGCCTACTTCTAGGGTTCGTGCTTCTTCCTTTCACATAGTCTCATTTCAAACAAGTTATTGTAGAGTTTTTATTGGGTCTCTCAATTAACTTCTAAGTCATGCTTCTCTCGTAGATTTGCTGGCCATGGGTGCTTGCCCTAAGCTTCCCATACCCCAATCTCCGTTCGTCGACGCCTGTTCTTCTTCTCTCCCAGGTAAAAAGCATATGCGTAAGCAGCATGCTCCAATCCGTATTTACGTTTTGAAAAAGATATTTAAATTATTACTGTTTTATGTTTAGCTTTTTCATTTGATAGTTATTGAAGCATCAGATCCGGTACAACGACTTCATTCTCTAAAGCAATAAAAAAACCATTTGAAAATATAAAAAAGTGATCTAAACTCTATCATACTGCTTTTCTAGAAGGACTAGATGAGAAGATTTCTAGTAAATTTGTAGTTGTTGTCTGCCTTCGTACGGATATTTTTAATATGGCTAGCGTAGCTGAAGCTAGTACTTGTCTACCTTCAACGTTGAAGCTTGTTTTAAATTGTTATAATATTCTTGTTTTCTTAACATAGTTGTTCTGAATTATTTAGGTATGACTTTCCCTACCTGTCGCCAACCAGGCAGCCCTTGCGAACCACACCCTGAAGTTCTCTAGCACTTTGAGGTTATTCTTGATGAAAATTGCTGGAGCCGCATGGTTAGTAAGCATTACTAACATATTAGTTTCTTACAACACAGTAGAAATCGTCGTTGTTACTCATACACCCTTGCACCTACACTAGGTTCCCCTGCTGTCACTTCTTCGCACCTGTCTTGTGTTTTCATTTTCCATTAGTTTGCCTGCCCATACTGTTGTGCGTACGTTGTACCCTGCATATGTATAGGACTAGGGTCTGTATTTATACCGTTGTCTCTCTCTCTCCCCATATATTTGTACATCTTGGGAGACAAGTAGAGGCCGGTCCACCCTGTACCTATATATGTGCACCATGCACACGATCAATGATTATCGATTCGTGCAATCTCATTCTTCCTAACTAACATGGTATAAGTTTAGCACGCTGATCCTATTCCCACCTTCCGCACCAGCCGCCACCGCACCCTACAGCCGCCGACGCCTACCTTGCGTCGCCACCGCCGCTGTCCACCGACGCCGCCGCGCCCTGATACGTCAATTTTGCATCATGCTTTTATATCAATATTTATTGCATTATGGGCTGTTATTACACATTATGTCACAATACTTATGCCTATTCTCTCTTATTTTACAAGGTTTACATAGAGGGAGAATGCCGGCAGCTGGGATTCTGGGCTGGAAAAGGAGCAAATATTAGAGACCTATTCTGCACAGCACCTAAAGTCCTGAAACTTCACGGAAGACGTTTTCAGAATATATAAAAATACTGAGCGCAAGAAGTTCACCAGCGGGGCCACACCCTGCCCACGAGGGTGGGGGCGCGCTCTACCCCCCTGGGCGCGCCCCCCTACCTCGTGGGCCCCCCTGGTGGTCCCCCGGTGTCCATCTTCTGCTATATGAAGTCTTTCGATGAGAAAAAAATAAGAAGCCATCTTCTCGGACGAAACTCCACCGCCATGAGGCGGAACCCTTGGCGGATCCAATCTAGGGCTCCGACAGAGCTGTTCTGCCGGGGAAACTTCCCTCCCGGAGGGGGAAATCATCTCCATCGTCATCACTAACGCTCCTCTCATCGGGAGAGCGCAATCTCCATCAACATCTTCATCAGCACCATCTCCTCTCAAAACCCTAGTTCATCTCTTGTATCCAATTCTTGTCTCCAAGTCCGGGACTGGTGCTAGTAGGTTGCTAGTAGTGTTAATTACTCCTTGTAGTTGATGCTAGTTGGTTTATTTGGTGGAAGATCATATGTTCAGATCCTATATGCATATTAATACCCCTCTGTTTATGAACATGTTTATGCTTTGTGAGTAGTTACGTTTGTTCCTGAGGACATGGGAGAAGTCTTGCTATTAGTAGTCATGTGAATTTGATATTCGTTCGATATTTTGATGAGATGTATGTTGTCTCTCCTCTAGTGGTGTTATGTGAACGTCGACTACATGACACTTCACCATTATTTGGGCCTAGAGGAAGGCATTGGGAAGTAATAAGTAGATGATGGGTTGCTAGAGTGACAGAAGCTTAAACCCTAAGTTTATGCGTTGCTTCGTAAGGGGCTGATTTGGATCCATATGTTTCATGCTATGGTTAGGTTTACCTTAATACTTTTGTTGTAGTTGCGGATGCTTGCAATAGAGGTTAATCATAAGTGGGATGCTTGTCCAAGTAAGGGCAGTACCCAAGCACCGGTCCACCCACATACCAAATTATCAAAGTACCGAACGCGAATCATATGAACGTGATGAAAACTAGCTTGATGATATTCCCATGTGTCCTCGGGAGCGCTTTTCTCTATATAAGAGTTTGTCCAGGCTTGTCCTTTGCTACAAAAAGGATTGGGCCACCTTGCTGCACTTTATTTACTTTTGTTACTTGTTGCTCGTTACAAATTATCCTATCACAAAACTATCTGTTACCACTTATTTCAGTACTTGCAGAGAATACCTTGCTGGAAACCGCTTATCATTTCCTTCTGCTCCTCGTTGGGTTCGACACTCTTACTTATCGAAAGGACTATGATAGATCCCCTATACATGTGGGTCATCAAGACTCTTTTCTGATGCCATTGCCAGGGAGTGAAGCGCCATTGGTAGGTGGAATTTGGTATGGAAAAATTTATATAGTGTGCTGAAGTTTACTATCACTTGTTACTATGGAAAGTAATCCTCCGAGGGGCTTGTTCGGGGTATCTTCACCCCGACCAGTTGAGCAAAGAGTTGCTCCTCAACCTACTGAACCTACTAAAAATGAAAATGTCTGCTTTGAAATTCCTTCGGGTATGTTAGAAAAACTGCTAGCTAATCCTTTTGCAGGAGATGGAACAAAGCATCCTGATGAGCACCTAATATATGTGGATGAAGTTTGTGGATTATTTAAGCTTGCAGGTGTGCCCGGAGATGTTATTAAGAAGAAGGTCTTCCCTTTATCTTTGAAGGGAGACGCATTGACATGGTATAGGCTATGTGATGATATGGGATCATGGAACTACAAACGATTGAAATTGGAATTTCATCAGAAGTTTTATCGTATGCATCTTGTTCATCGTGATCGCAATTATATATATAATTTTTGGCCTCGCGAAGGAGAAAGCATCGCTCAAGCTTGGGGAGGCTTAAATCAATGTTATATTCATGCCCCAATCATGAGCTCTCAAGAGAAATGATTATTCAAAATTTTTATGCTCGGCTTTCTGAAGCAATCGCACCATGCTTGATACTTCTTGTGCTGGCTCTTTTATGATGAAGACTATTGAATTCAAATGGGATTTATTGGAAAGAATTAAATGCAACTCTGAAGATTGGGACCTCGACAAAGGTAAGGAGTCAGGTATGACACCTAGGTTTGATTGTGTTAAATCTTTTATGGATACCGATGTTTTCCGTAAATTTAGCACTAAATATGGACTTGACTCTGAGATAGTAGCTTCTTTCTGTGAATCTTTTGCTACTTATGTTGATCTCCCCAAGGAGAAGTGGTTTAAATATCATCCTCCCATAGAAGTAAAAGTAGCTGCACCTATTAAAGTTGAAGAAAAGATTGTCACTTATAATGATCTATTGTTCCTACTGCTTATGTTGAGAAACCACCTTTTCCTGTTAGGATAAAGGATCATGCTAAAGCTTCAACTGTGGTTCGTAAAAGCAATATTAAAACTTATACACCTTGAGCAAATTAAAGTTGAACCTGAATATTGCTATTGTTAAAGATCTCTTGGCTGATAATATTGATGGGCATGTTATTTATTTCTGTGATGAAACTGCTAGAATTGCTAAACCTTGTGCTAAAGATAAACCTAGACCTGTGGTAGGCATGCCTGTTATTTCTGTTAAAATAGGAGATCATTGTTATCATGGTTTATGTGATAGGTGCTAGTGCTAGTGCAATACCTATTAGCCTATTATAGAGAAATTATGCATGATATTGCACCTGTTGAGTTAGAAGATATTGATGTCACAATTAAACTTGCCAATAGAGATACTATTTCACAATGGGAATTGTTAGAGATGTTGAAGTCTTGTGTGGGAAAACTAAATATCCTGCTGATTTTCTTGTTCTTGGTTCCCCACAAGATAGCTTTTGTCCCATTATATTTGGTAGACCCTTCTTGAACACTGTTAATGCTAAGATAGATTGCAAAAAGGATGTTGTTACTATCGTTTAGATGATATGTCTCATGAATTTAATTTCTCTAAATTTAGTAGACAACACCGTGAAGAAGAATTACCTAGTAAGATGAAATTATTGGTCTTGCTTCTATTGCCGTACCTCCTATGATCCTTTAGAACAATATTTGCTAGACCATGAAAATGATATGTTTATGAATGAAAGAAGGGAAATAGATGAAGTATTCTTTAAACAGGAACCTATTCTGAAACACAATTTGCCTGTTGAAATCCTAGGGGATCCTCCTCCACCCAAGGGTGATCCCGTGTTTGAGCTTAAACCGTTGCCTGATACTCTTAAATATGCTTATCTTGATGAGAAAAAGATATATCATGTTATTATTAGTGCTAACCTTTCAGAGCATGAGGAAGAGAGATTATTGAAAACTCTGAAGAAGCACCGTGCTGCTATTGGGTATACTCTTGATGATCTTAAGGGCATTAGTCCCACTCTATGTCAACATAAAATAAATTTGGAAGAAGATGCTAAACCAGTTCGTGATCATCAACGACGGCTGAATCCTAAAATGAAAGAAGTGGTAAGAAAGGAAATACTAAAGCTCCTTGAGGCAGGTATAATCTATCCCGTTGCTGATAGTCAGTGGGTAAGCCCTGTCCATTGTGTCCCTAAGAAGGGAGGTATTACTGTCGTTCCTAATGATAAAGATGAATTGATTGCTCAAAGAATTATTATAGGTTATAGGATGGTAATTGATTTCCGCAAATTAAATAAGGCCACTAAAAAGGACCATTACCCCTTACCTTTTATCGATCAAATGCTAGAAAGATTGTCCAAACATGCACATTTTTGCTTTCTAGATGGTTATTCTGGTTTCTCTCAAATACCTGTGTCAGCCAAAGATCAATCAAAGACTACTTTTACTTGCCCTTTTGGTACTTTTGCCTATATACGTATGCCTTTTGGTTTATGTAATGCACCTGCTACCTTTCAAAGATGCATGATGGCTATCTTCTCTGACTTTTGTCAAAATATTTGTGAGGTTTTCATGGACGATTTCTCCGTCTATGGATCTTCTTTTGATGATTGCTTGAGCAACCTTGATTGAGTTTTGCAGAGATGTGAAGAAACTAATCTTGTCTTGAATTGGGAAAAGTGCCACTTTATGGTTAATGAAGGTATTGTCTTGGGGCATAAAGTTGCCATGCCCCAAGGAAATCAAAGGTATAAGAAGTTTCCTTGGTCATGCCGGATTTTATAGGAGGTTCATTAAGGACTTCTCAAAAATTTCTTGGCCTCTGACTAATTTATTACAAAAATATATACCATTTGTCTTTGATGATGATTGTGTAGAAGCATTTGAAATACTTAAGAAAGCATTGATCTCCGCACCTATTGTTCAGCCACCTGATTGGAATTTACCCTTTAAAATTATGTGTGATGCTAGTGATTATGCTGTAGGTGCTGTTCTGGGGCAAAGAGTTGATAAGAAATTAAACGTTATTCAATATGCTAGTAAAACCCTAGACAATGCTCAAAGAAATTATGCTACCACTGAAAAAGAATTCTTAGCAGCTGTATTTGCTTATGATAAGTTCAGACCTTATATTGTTGATTCTAAAGTAACTATTCACAATGATCATGCTGCTATTAAATATCTTATGGAAAAGGAAGATGCTAAACCTAGACTTATTAGATGGGTTCTCTTGCTACAAGAATTTGACTTACATATTGTTGATAGAAAGGGAGCTGAGAACCCCGTTGCAGACAACTTGTCTAGGTTAGAAAATGTGCTTGATGACCCACTACCTATCGATGATAGCTTTCCTGATGAGCAATTAAATGTCATAAATGCTTCTCATACTGCTCCATGGTATGCTGATTATGCTAATTACATTGTTGCTAAGTTTATACCACCTAGTTTCACATACCAGCAAAAGAAAAAGTTCTTCTATGATTTGAGGCATTACTTTTGGGATGACCCACATCTTTATAAAGGAGTAGATGGTGTTATTAGACGTTTTATACCTGAGCATGAACAGGAACAGATCCTATGCAAGTGTCACTCCGAATCTTATGGAGGACACCATGCTGGAGATAGAACTGCACATAAGGTATTGCAATCTGGTTTTTATTGGCCTACTCTCTTCAAGGATGCCCGTAAGTTTGTCTTATCTTGTGATGAATGTCAAAGTATTGGTAATATTAGTAGACGTCAAGAAATTCCTATGAACTATTCACTCATTATTGAACCATTTGATGTTTGGGGCTTTGACTATATGGGGCCTTTTCCTTCCTCTAGTGGATATACACATATTTTAGCTGTTGTTGATTATGTTACTAAGTGGGTAGAAGCTATTCCAACTAGTAGTGCTGATCATAACACTTCTATTAAAATGTTTAAAGAAGTTATTTTTCCAAGATTTGGAGTCCCTAGATATTTAATGACTGATGGTGGTTCACATTTTATTCATGGTGCTTTCCGTAAAATGCTTGCTAAATATGATGTTAATCATAGAATTGCATCTCCTTATCACCCACAGTCTAGTGGTCAAGTAGAATTGAGTAATAGAGAGCTCAAATTAATTTTGCAAAAGACTGTCAATAGGTCTAGAAAGAATTGGTCCAAGAAACTTGATGATGCATTATGGGCCTATAGAACTGCATATAAAAATCCTATGGGTATGTCTCCGTACAAAATGGTTTATGGAAAAGCATGTCACTTACCTCTCGAACTAGAACACAAGGCATATTGGGCTATTAAAGAGCTCAATTATGATTTTAAACTTGCCGGTGAGAAGAGGTTATTTGATATTAGCTCACTCGATGAATGGAGAACCCAAGCCTACGAAAATGCCAAGTTGTTTAAAGAAAAAGTTAAAAGATGGCATGATAAAAGGATACAAAAGCGTGAGTTTAATGTAGGTTATTATGTACTGCTATACAACTCTCGTTTAAGATTTTTGCAGGAAAACTCCTCTCTAAATGGGAAGGTCCTTACGTTATCGAGGAGGTCTATCGTTCCGGTGCCATAAAAATCAACAACTTCGAAGGCACAAATCCGAAGGTGATGAACAGACAAAGAATCAAACATTATATCTCAGGTAACCCCATAAATGTTGAAACCAATGTTATTGAAACCGTAACCCCGGAGGAATACATAAGGGACACTTTCCGGAATGTTTCAGACTCCGAAAAGGAATATGTATGTGGTACGGTAAGTAAACCGACTCCAAAACAGTTTTAAGGCAATATTTCTCCGTTTTGGAATATTTAGAAAAATAGAAAAATAAGAAGCATTCCGGGAAGGACACGAGGCCTCCACGAGGGTGGAGGGCGCGCCCTACCCTACTGTGCGCGCCCCCCTACCTCGTGGGCACCTCGTGCGCTTTCCGGACTCCATTTTCTTACATGTTACGTATTTTGGTCGGTAAAAATTCATTATATAACCTCCCGAAGGTTTTGACCACCGTATCACGCAAAAATCTCTTATTCTTGTTTCGAGCTGTTTTCTGCCAGGGTTGTCGAAGTTAAGCATCATGTCGTCTCCCTCCTCCTCCAACAATGAGGGCAACGATGCTTGGATAATGAAGATAGAGCTGAAGAGAGAAGAACCCATGGAGATCAACAAGGATGAAGGGATCAAGAACGCCACGGAGGACCAACCTCCGGCAACAGAAGACATCCTTCAACTTGATCACAATCTTCTTACCCCAACTGAGATCAAAGCTTTCAAGATGATTGAGTTAGCCCGTATACAAAATAAGTATCTCATGCATGAAAATATTTTGTTGAAGCAGCATATCATCGCACTCAAAGGCATTATCCGCAAGTTAGAAGACCTCCTACGCTCGATGTGTGACTATCCATCATCAACAACTCCACCTTCTTCACCAACAAAGGAGACATAATCACATGGGTATGGGCACTCCCTTGGCAACTGCCAAGCTTGGGGGAGTGCCCCGGTATCGTATCACCATCACTTTTATCTTTACTATTTTTCTTAGTTTGATCCTTTTGATAATATCTTGATCTAGTAGAATAAAGTTTATGGCATGATCTAGTTTTGAGTTTTGCTTTATGATCCCTCTATGTAATTGAGTCCATGAGCTATATATAATAAATATTAGTGTTGAGTCAAGGGCTTGATTATTTTGCCATGGTCCTAAGTGAATAAAAGAAAAGAGAAATAATAAAAAGGGGAAACAAAGGGATCATATGGATCTTATGGAGAGTAATGAGCTCACATAGAAAAGGTATGATGAATAAAAGTTGTTGAGAGTTGACAAACATAGTTTTGGTCATCATTGCAATTAATAGGAAGTAATAAATAAAGAGAGGTCTTCACATATAAATATACTATCTTGGCCATCTTTTATGATTGTGAGCACTCATTAAAATATGACATGCTAAAGAGTTGATGTTGGATAAGGAAGACAACGTAATGGGTTATGATTTCTTACATCTGAGATAAATTATATTGTCATGGATCATCCAACATGGTTGAGCTTGCCTTTCCCCCTCATGCTAGCCAAATTCATCGCACCAAGTAGAGATACTACTTGTGCTTCCAAATACCCTTAGACCAGTTTTGCCATGAGAGTCCAACATACCTACCTATGGATTGAGTAAGATCCTCCAAGTAAGTTGTCATCGGTGCAAGCAATAAAAATTGCTCTCTAAATATGTATGACTTATTAGTGTGGGAGAAAATAAGCTTTATACGACCGTGTGATATGGAAGAAATAAAAGCGACAGACTACATAATAAAGGTCCATATCACAAGTGGCAATATAAAGTGACATTCTTTCGCATTAAGATTTTGTGCATTCAACCATAAAAGCACATGACAACCTCTGCTTCCCTCTGCGAAGGGCCTATCTTTTACTTTTATCTCCTACCCTGCATAAGAGTCATGGTGATCTTCACCCTTCCTTTTTACATTTTATCCTTTGGCAAGCACAGTATGTTGGAAAGATCCTGATATATATGGCTAATTGGATGTGAGTTTTCATGAACTATTATTGTTGACATTACCCTTGAGGTAAAACGTTGGGAGGAAAAACTATAAGCCCCTATCTTTCTCTGTGTCCGATTAAAACTCCATACCCATAAGTATTGCATGAGTGTCAGCAATTGTGGAAGACTATATGATAGTTGAGTATGTGGACTTGCTGAAAAGCTCTTATATATTGACTCTTTCCTATGTTATGATAAATTGCAATTGCTCCAATGACTGAGATTATAGTTTGTTAGTTTTCAATGAAGTTTACGATTCATACTTGAAATTGTGATTGAATTATTACTCTAGCATAAGAGATCATGTGACAAGAATTATGTAAGTTATTGTTCTAAGAATGATCATGATGCCATCATGTCCGTATTTTACTTTTATCGACACCTCTATCTCCAAACACGTGGACATATTTTTCGGTTTCGGCTTTCGCTTGAGGACAAGAGAGGTCTAAGCTTCGGGGAGTTGATACGTCCATTTTGCATCATGCTTTTATATCGATATTTATTGCATTATGGGCTGTTATTACACATCATGTCAGAATACTTATGCCTATTCTCTCTTATTTTACAAGGTTTACATGAAGAGGGAGAATGCCGGCAGCTGGGATTCTGGGCTGGAAAAGGAGCAAATATTATAGACCTATTCTGCATAGCTCCAAAAGTCCTGAAACTTCACGGAAGACGTTTTCAGAATATATAAAAAATACTGAGCGCAAGAAGTTCACCAGGGGGGCCACACCCTGCCCACGAGGGTGGGGGCGCGCCCTACCCCCCTGGGCACGCCCCTCTACCTCGTGGGCCCCCTGGTGGCCCTCCGGTGGCCATCTTCTGCTATATGAAGTCTTTCGATGAGAAAAAAATAAGAAGCCATCTTCTCAGACGAAACTCCGCCGCCACGAGGCGGAACCAATCTAGGGCTCCGGCAGAGCTGTTCTGCCGGGGAAACTTCCCTCTGGGAGGGGGAAATCATCGCCATCGTCATCACCAACGCTCCTCTCATCGGGAGAGGGCAATCTCCATCAACATCTTCATCAGCACCATCTCCTCTCAAAACCCTAGTTCATCTCTTGTATCCAAGTCCGAGATTGGTACTAGTAGGTTGCTAGTAGTGTTAATTACTCCTTGTAGTTGATGCTAGTTGGTTTATTTGGTGGAAGATCATATGTTCAGATCCTATATGCATATTAATACCCCTCTGATTATGAACATGAATATGCTTTTTGAGTAGTTACGTTTGTTCCTGAGGACATGGGAGAAGTCTTGCTATTAGTAGTCATGTGAATTTGGTATTCGTTCGATATTTTGATGAGATGTATGTTGTCTCTCCTCTAGTGGTGTTATGTGAACGTCGACTACATGACACTTCACCATTATTTGGGCCTAGAGGAAGGCATTGGGAAGTAATAAGTAGATGATGGGTTGCTAGAGTGACAGAAGCTTAAACCCTAGTTTATGCGTTGCTTCGTAAGGGGCTGATTTGGATCCATATGTTTCATGCTATGGTTAGGTTTACCTTAATACTTTTGTTGTAGTTGCGGATGCTTGCAATAGAGGTTAATCATAAGTGGGATGCTTGTCCAAGTAAGGGCAGCACCCAAGCACCGGTCCACCCATATACCAAATTATCAAAGTACTGAACACGAATCATATGAGCGTGATGAAAACTAGCTTGACGATATTCCCATGTGTCCTCGGGAGCGCTTTTCTCTATATAAGAGTTTTTCCAGGCTTTTCCTTTGCTACAAAAAGGATTGGGCCACCTTGCTGCACTTTATTTACTTTTGTTACTTGTTGCTCGTTACAAATTATCCTATCACAAAACTATCTGTTACCACTTGTTTCAGTATTTGCAGAGAATACCTTGCTGGAAACCGCTTATCTTCTCCTTCTGCTCCTTGTTGGGTTCGACACTCTTACTTATCGAAAGGACTATGATAGATCCCCTATACTTGTGGGTCATCACGCCCCTTCCCCTCGCAGCCGCCGCCTTCCCCTCTGCCGCTGCTGCCTTCCTCCCCAAGTCGCCGCCGCGCCCTAAAACTCTAACCCTACCCTGCGCCTCCGCCACTACCCTCCTCCCACCCGAGCCACTACACCCCTCTCCTTGCCGCTGCTCCCATGGCGTCTCCCCACTCGAGCAACTCCAACCCGTTCGCCGGACTCATGCCCGACGCCACCGCCGTTCGTGATCTTTACATCCACACCCGCGTCCCCTTCAAGCTTGACCAGTCTACCTCCTTGTACTACGCGTGGAAGACCTACTTCAACCTCGTCTTCCGTGAGTACCACCTCCTCGAGCACGTCGACGGGACCGTGGATGGCGATCTCATGGTGGATGATCCGGACTGGGCAGCCATTGAGGCCTCCCTCATCCGGTGGTTCTACCTCACCGTCTCCCCGGACATCTTCCACACGGTCGTCTCGGAGGATGACGACGCGTGTGCCGTGTGGACCAAGATCAACAACCTCTTCACCGATAACAAGCTTCAACGTCCTGTGTTTTTGCAGCAGGAATTTTTCAGGTGCCACCAAGATGACTCCTCCATCGATGACTACTGCATGCGCCTCAAGCGCCTCGCCAATGAGCTTCGCGACATCGGCGCCAAGGTGTCGGACGAGCTCATGCTTAGCACCCTCACCACCTGCCTCAATGAGGATTTCGGCAACGTAGCCTCGAACCTCTCCCTACTGCCGAACCGACCTTCCAGTCCGTCGCCGCGTATTTACGCTTGGAGGAACGCCGAATGAAGAAGGTCAAGGCTCGTGTCCACCACACCGCCCTCGCCGGCGGGACATCTCGTGGACAGCCACAGCCCGCACCGCCCCAACCACGTCCGCCGGCGGCACCGGGGTACTACCCCCTCCCGCCCGCTCCGCTCGCACCTCCCGCTCCTCAGCAACAGCAGCAGGGCGGGGGTGGCGGTCGCCCCAACAGTAGCAGCTTTAGCAGCCAGGGTACGGGGGGGGGGGGCAACGCCAACACCAGCCCTCCTTGCCCTGGGTCATCAGCCCTAACCCATGGACCGGCGTGGTCCACGCTTACCACATGTCGGTCCCACGGGCCCCGGGCATCCTCGGGCCGCACCCGGCCGGACCTCAGGCGCACCTCGCCGCCGCACCCTACCAGGCGGGTGGGGGCGGCCACGCACCGAGCAGCTTCGCCCCGGGTGGCTACGCACCTCTGCCGGCGCCCGCCTCCTTCGGTTGCGTGCCGCCGCCCGCACCGGCTCAGCCCGGCGGCTACCCGCTTCCTCCGGCTCCATGGGATCCCACTCTGCTCGCTGCACTTCACTCGGC
Source organism: Triticum urartu (assembly GCF_003073215.2). Classification (NCBI taxonomy): domain Eukaryota; kingdom Viridiplantae; phylum Streptophyta; class Magnoliopsida; order Poales; family Poaceae; genus Triticum; species Triticum urartu. The sequence continues at coordinate 164,574,468 of NC_053022.1, read as the reverse complement.
GCCGTCTCCCTCCAACTACGGAGGTGGCGGTGATTGGTACATGGACACGGGGGCTAACGCCCACATAACATCGCACACTGGTAACCTTGCCTCTTCCTTCCCGGTCACCACTTCGAACCGCATCACCTTTGGTGATGGTTCCTCCGTACCCATTACTCATATCGGCCATAGTTTCTTTCAGTCTAATTCTATGCCTATTAACATGTCTAATGTTCTTGTCTCACCTAACCTAGTTAAAAATCTTATCTCCGTTCGTCGTCTTGCACGTGACAATCCTCTCACCGTTGAATTTGATGGCCTTGGTTTCTCTGTGAAGGACGCCCGTACGCGGATGGTGCTCCACCGATGTGACAGCCCCGACGACTTATACCCGGTGCACTCCGCCTCCACCACCACCGCCACCGCCTCTCCAGTCGCCCTCGCCGCAGGTGTCGACCTCTGGCATGCACTCTTGGGTCACCCCAACTCCACCGTCCTTCGCTAGATTCTCATGAGTTTTTCCTTTTCATGTAATAAATTCGACGAGCACACTTGTCATGCTTGCCGTCTCGGCAAACATGTTCGTCGACCGTTTAGCGAGTCAAACACTATTTCTTCTTTTCCGTTTCAGTTAATCCACAGTGATGTTTGGACATCTCCAATTGTGAGCAACACCGGTTTATTATATTATCTTGTTTTACTTGATGATTTCTCTCACTTTGCGTGGACGTTTCCGCTCTGTCGCAAATCCGAAGTTCTCGCCACTCTCACGGCCTTTTACTCCTACATCACTACCCAGTTCGAGCGCCCTATCCTCACCACCAAACTGACAACGGCAAAGAGTTTGACAATGCTGCCACTCGCCATCTTCTCGCCTCTCACGGTACCACTTTTCGTCTCACGTGCCCCTACACATCTCAGCAGAACGGCCGCGCCGAGCGGATACTCCGCACTCTTAACGACTGCGTCCGCATGTTGTTGTTTCACTCCAACGTGCCCCCTCGGTTTTGGCCTAATGCTCTTGCCACCGCCGCTCTCCTAGTTAACATTAGGCCTTGTCGTCCACGCTGGAACTACACCCCCCACCACCTTCGTTTTGGTTCCCCTCCTTCCTACAATGGTCTTCGCATCTTCGGATGTTTGTGTTATCCCAGCACCGCCTCCACTACACCACACAAACTCGCACCTCGCTTCATAGCATGTATCTTCCTAGGCTACCCCCCTAACACCAAAGGTTACCGGTGCTACGACCCCGTCTCCCACCGGGTGTACACCTCCCGACACGTGTACTTTGATGAGCGGGTTTTTCCTTTTCATCAGGTACCGCCTTCTGCAGCAGACTCGGCCCTCCATGATGGTGTCTCGGATGCGGACTCGGTGCAGCCCCCGGCGCGACCTCTCCTGGCCCCGGCGTGGCTCCCACCGGCTCCTCCCGGTGCGGCCTCGGCACGCCCCCTCACGGAGGGCCCCTCTGTTGTGGCCCCTGCCGCGGGCCCCTCCGCCGCGGGCCCCTCCGCCGCGGCCCCGGCTGCACACATCCCGGCATGGCCCCGCATGGCCCTGGGTGGCCCTTCGGCTACCACCATGCCGGGTGACGTCGATGGCCCCGCCCCGGCCGGCGCTACCTCCTCGGCTGGCCCTGCCACTTCAACTAGCTCCGGTCCCGCTGTGACGCCGGGAGTGATGGACTCTTCACCACCCCCGTCCGTTGCTCCCGCCGCAGCAGACCCGCCTTCTGCCGGCATGGTGACACGGTCTCGCGCCAGTATCCACCGCCCCAGCACGCGCTAAGTTGCTGATGAGTACGTGTGCGCGGTGTCGACATCATCCTCTCCACCGTCTCCCATCCCCTCGTCTGCACGCGCCATTCTCTGTGATCCACATTGGCTCGCCGCGATGCGCGAGGAGTTTGATGCATTGCAGCGCAACCGCACATGGCATCTTGTGCCGCGACCCCCTCATGCCAACGTCATCAGTGGGAAATGGGTCTTTCGTCACAAGACCAATGCCGACGGTTCTCTCGAGCGCTACAAGGCTCGTTGGGTGGTGCGCGATTTCCACCAGCGCGCCGGCGTGGACTTCACCGACACCTTCCCCCCGATCGTTAAACCGGGCACGATTCGTACGGTGCTTCAGCTGGCAGTCTCCCGGGCCTGGCCAGTGCATCAATTGGATGTCTCCAACGCGTTTATGCACGGCCACCTCACGGAGCGGGTCTTCTGCGAGCAGCCGACTGGCTTCGTCGACGCCGAGCATCCCGACCATGTCTGCCTGCTCTCTCGGTCCCTCTATGGACTGAAGCAGGCCCCCAAGGCATGGTACCAGCGTATGGCTGGGTTCCTACAGCAGCTTGGGTTTCATACAACCTGCTCCGACGCATCTCTGTTCGTCTATCATCAAGGCACTGTCACTGCGTACTTGCTGCTCTATGTGGATGACATTATCCTGACGGCATCCTCGCCTGGCATTCTTCAGCAGCTCACGGCTCGTCTTCGCGATGAGTTTGCCCTCAAGGATCTTGGAGCGCTGCACTACTTCCTTGGCATTGAGGTCGTTCGCCGTGCCGATGGGTTCTTTCTACATCAGCAGAAGTACACTCATGAGCTTCTCGAGCGCGCGGGCATGCTTAATTGCAAAACCGCGTCCACGCCTTGGAGGGTTCCCCTGCACCAGATGTGGTGGTCTGCCGCTCCATCGTCGGCGCCCTGCAGTATCTCACCCTCACTCGGCCTGACTTGCAGTATGCAGTTCAGCAAGTGTGCCTCCACATGCACTCCCCGCGTGATTCCCATTGGACTCTGGTGAAGCGTATTCTTCGGTATATACGCGGCACTATGACCATAGGACTCACCCTGACGGCTTCCTCCTCCATCGACATGGTTGCCTACTCCGACGCTAATTGGGCTAGGTGCCCGGACACACGTCGCTCTATGTCAGGCTATTGTGTCTACCTCGGGCCTTCGCTGATATCGTGGTCGTCCAAGCGGCAGGCCACGGTCTCTCGCTCGAGTGCCGAGGCGAAGTATCGGGCAGTGGCTAACACTGTTGCTGAGTGCTCTTGGCTCCGTCAGCTTCTCCAGGAGTTTCTTTGTGTGGTCCCCAAGGCGACGATCATCTACTGTGACAACGTCTCTGCCGTCTACCTCTCCGCCAACCCCGTCCACCATCGCCGTACGAAGCATATTGAGCTCGACATTCACTTCGTTCGTGAGCAGGTGGCTCTCGGGAAGGTTCGTGTTCTACACGTTCCTACCACTCAGCAGTTTGCCGATGTCATGACTAAGGGACTACCGACCCCAGTCTTCGAGGAGTTTCGATCCAGTCTCTGTGTCTCCAGCGACGCTTCGACCGCGGGGGGCTGTTGAGCGTACGTTGTACCCTGCATATGTATAGGACTAGGGTCTGTATTTATACCGTTGTATCTCTCTCTCCCCCCGTATATTTGTACATCTTGGGAGACAAGTAGAGGCCGGTCCACCCTGTACCTATATATGTGCACGATGCACACAATCAATGATTATCGATTCGTGCAATCTCATTCTTCCTAACTAACACATACCTTGATTACTATAGTGCATCTTCAATTCTAATTAAAATTAGTCAACATATGCCAAAAATCTGTAATTCTTATCAAAATTTCATATCCAATTTAAGAAAACTTTTAACATTAATAATACGCGAGTTCAAATTTATACTTACAGGTTGTTATTTGTACTATTTTCTCCAGTATGTACCTTGTAATGTCAGAGCTTTTCTCGCTGAATACATTGAAGAGAGGAAGAAAAAAGCAAGAAAATGTGTAAAGAGCAGGTAGAGCCGGCCCTTCTTACACATGAAGGAAGGTTTTACAATGCTTTGTTTAAGCATAGGGCGAACTACACAAAGTTCTGCGGTGGTGAGTAGAACATCTTTGCGGATGACTATGAACTTCATGCTGGAGACCGCATAGAATTTGAACTACCACACGAGGGTCTCAATCTTGAATTACAAACATATCGGGATGACAAAAGGCTGCTTCCATTACCCCACATTGGTAGGTATTTAATATTACAAACTTATCTTCTGTCGTTGTAACTTTATATGCAAGAATCGAACTGAATAATATTAACCCCGTGTTGGATATAACTTTACCTAACTTTAAAATCTTTTTCTTTTTCTAGCTCTCGACGATCTTTCTTCTGACGATTTCGACCATGTTCACTGCTGTGTCTACTCTAAGGATATTGAGCTTACCTACGACCAGACATGATTCTTTCTACAACGCCTTTTCGGAGATACTTTCATCCGTTGACGTCCATTTGTCCACGTCTTGACTCCCACTAACACCAAAGACTGAAACATGGGAAGTTCGAAAAGCCTGCTGGAACTGGCCCCACGTGACAGTGTCGACAGGGAAAGTGGCTGTGAAATTCTCCCACCATGATGTTGCTGGTCCTTCAAGCTGATGTGCGACAAACTTCACCTTCTCCGCATCCGTGCATCCTGCTGTGGTCAACTCTCCAGCTGTCTTGCGGAGCCAATCATCTGCTACTATCGGCTCGGTGCTACTGGAAAACACCGGCGGATTCAGCCTAAGAAAACGGGCTAAGTGATCAACGGGTGGTGGTGGTGGTGGGTTGTTGTTGTTGTTCCCCTGATTCTGATTCTGGACTAGCAACTTCATCAATGTGTTCTGCTGCTGGATCAACTGGGTGAGCTCCGGTGGGAAGGTAAATCCGGGGTCACGTCTCGGAGGCATCTGAGGGTTTAGAAAAGATGAGATTTAAGAATAGAGGGGGTCTAAAGAGAAAACACTACCCATATGCACATGAGGCAAAAGCAAACAATTCACTTCATTCAATCAATCAAACAAGGGCATACAATTGATCTAACTATCACAAAAGTGCTCGGACTACTATATTTACATGGTGGACTACTACTACTGATGAGGTGGTCTACTAGAAATATTCTTCGGTTGCAGACTCCATGATATCTCCTCCAGCTTCATCAACATAGTCATCATCGCTATCATCTGGATCCGAGTCGGTGTCGTCGATGATGATGTAGTCTTCCGGGCGAACCTCCTTGGGTTCTCCGTCTTCTTCTACTAGTGTAGGGCCTCCCATAAATATTCCAATATTCATTGTTAGGTCGGCATTCTTATCCACTAATACTTCAATTTCCTCTTCATAATCCTCACGAGTAGCCTTGAGTTCTTCCTCCAGTTCCTTGATTCTTGTCTTTGCCTTCTTCAGATCTATCATGTCGGCGCACATCTGGTTCTCTTGACGTCGAATGTGCTGGTTTAACTCCTGGATAAAAGCTGCAATTGACCTATCCTTCCTGGTGCTGATCATCTCCCAGTGCTCATCTCGGCGCCCACAAATCTGGTAGATAGTATCCTTGAGATCATTGCGGTAGACTTCTCCAATGCGTCCCATGGCGATGTGAGCTGCCATGCTCTTTCCTAGACTCCAAGTTGGTGCATCAAAATAAAACTCTATGGGCTCAGTGACTGGCATGAACGTCCTTCCTGGAACTTGAACTTGAATCATCCAGCGCTCTTCTTCAGGTAAAGTGGCGTTGTAGGTTCCGGTGAAGCTTGGTACTCCTATGTTCAGATATCTAGTGACTTCCTTCAAATGACGTCCAAAGGGTGTATCTTCATCTGGTTGAGTGAACTTGTTCCTTGCATCCACCATTCCTAAAAGAGTAGAAAAGATGAGAAGACAGAAAGAGAAGAGAGTGAGTAGTGATCTAGGTCTTTTAGCTTAGTGGTCGTGTCCTATAGTCAGCGTGTGCTCTGATACCATCTTGTAGCGACCAAACCTCAAACGGTCCAATCTCTGTGCTCCGGTGTCATCCCTGGATCAATAATGCTGACACCACACAGTACTTGAAGGATTTATAACAGAGTAGCAATCACACACTTATTACATCGAGTGTCTCAAAAGAGCACAATAAATATGGCTTAAGGCCATCTAATAACGATAACAGCGGAAGGCTTGGAAGATAAGTGAGTCCATCAACTCCAACGGCATCACTGAGTATAGAACCACGACCTAAAACTCCTTAATCGTCGTCTGAAAAGTCTGCAACATAAACGTTGCAGCCCGAAACGGGTCAGCGCATGGAATATGCTGGCAAAATAACACATAGAGAGTAATGGAATGAAACAGCTATTCTATATGCATATTTGGCTGGTGGAAAGCTCTATGGTTACAGTTTTGCGTAAAGCCAATTTTTCCCTACTGCAAAGGAATAAATCTTATTTAACTATCTTGGTAGTTGTTAAACATTGAGAATGGTTGACAGCATTCTCAATCCCAATTAAGCATCATCATTAAACAAACCCAGCAAAATTAATTTTAGAGTAACATGTTGACATGCACATGATAATCCAGGTACTAGATACTCAAGATGTCCATAACCGAGGACACAGCTAATCATGATTAGTTTATACACTCTGCAGAGGTTTGCGCACTTTTCCCCACAAGACTCGATCGCCTCCGTTTGGTTTCTCGCACTACATGGTGTTTGAGAAGACGGATGACCGAGACATAGTCTTTCAGAAGCGCTCGCACCTTACGATCGGGTAGACCGTTACACCTACTTTCCCCTACATCTGCTAGTCTACCACTGTAAGAGTTCGCACAACTTAATCAACTATGCTAGAGCCCATAATAGCTTGTGGCTGCACACGGAAGTTTCTAGCATGAATAATCTCATGATCCCTTTGAGCCTGGGTGGCGGTCCATAAAGAAAACAGGCAATCCTGGAATACCCAGGTACCTCAATCCACACAGATGTGTGTTTAAGTTGCCACCTTAAGTAAACCAGTAATTAACAATCTCACAGTTGTCATGGATTTCACTCACCCAATCCACGTCTACTAGCATAGCATGGCATAATAAGCAAACGTAGAAGTAACTCCCAAAGGTTTGAAAATAAACAGGTAATAGGTACTACCTCAACTACTTCCCAAACCCACAATTTAATTAGATCCTAATCATGCAATGTGTGAGGATTGATCTAATGCAATAAAACTGGGTAGAGGGAAAACATGATCAAAGTGTTACTTGCCTTGCTGATGATCCGGGAAACCTAGCGATTTGAAGTAGCAAGCGGCGCACTCCGGGTACTCTATCGCAAACAAACAAGCATACAATAAGTACTCATCTAATGCACAGGTAAAACTCAAATAAGAGATCTAACCAGAAAGTTCAACTTAAGAACTCCGGTTGGCAAAAAGAATCAAATCGAATGAAGCAACGAAAGACAAACGGCAAAAGAAACAAGCTTCGTTTACTATTCTGGATCTAAGGCAATTTTTACAGTGGCAAAAACTTGTTTGAGTTGGTTAAATGGAAAGAGGGTTTGAGACGAAACTCCAGGTGCTTGAATCGCCTGATTCCGATAAACGAGCGAAGAGTTAGACTAAAACGAAAATCGGATCAGAAAACGCAATCGGAAAAATCGCGGATTTAATCCGAGAAAAAGAAAAATGACGAACGTTCGTTAAAACGAACGAACGGACGAACGCTCACTATTTAAATAAACCGGAAAAACCGGTCTATTTAAAAAAACCAAAACTAAAAAAACAAACAAAACCGTCGGAAAAACCGAAGGCGAAAAATACCTCCGGCAACTCCGGCGACGGCAGCGGCGAGGCGGCGGCGCGGTGGCGGCGGGGCAGCGGAGGCGGGGCGGTGTGGCGAGGCGGCGGCGGGCTAGGCGGCTAGGGTTTGAGGGGGGGTCCGGCTGGGCCTCCCCGGCTTATAAAGCCGAACGGGCCTTGTGTCCGGGTCGGACACAGCCCGTAGGTCGGTTGCATTTTTTTTAAATAGTTACGCTCAGAAAAAAACAAAAGGAATACTAAACGGACTCCAAAAATCCCGAAATAAATTTTCCCCGGCTTCAAAAATCAAGCCGCACAAGATGAACATTTATTTGGGGCCTAAATGCAATTTTGAAAAACGCACATTTTTCCTAAATTCAAATAAAATAGCAAATAAAACCAAAATAAAATCTTATCTGATTTTTTTATTAAATCCTCAATATTTCTTTATTTTGGGAAAGTCATTTTATTCCCTCTCTCATATTTTTGTAATAGAAATAATTGAAGATAAAATAAATAAAATCAAATGATCCTATTTTCAAAATTTGAGACAACTCAAATATGAAAATAAAGAAATCCCCAACTCTCTCCGAGGGTCCTTGAGTTGCGTGAAATTTCTAGGATCAACCAAAATGCAATAAATTTGATATGCAATGATGATCTAGTGTATAACATTCCAAATTGAAAATTTGGGATGTTACAAACCTACCCCCCCCTTAAGATGAATCTCCCCCTCGAGATTCGGGTTGGCTAGAAAATAGGTTAGGGTGGTCCTTCAGCAAATCTTCCTCTCGTTCCCAGGTGGCTTCATCCTCCGTGCGGTGGCTCCACTGAACCTTGCAAAACTTGATAACCTTGCTGCGGGTGACTCGACTAGCATACTCTAGAATCTTTACTGGTTTCTCCTCATAGGTCAAATCACTGTCCAACTGAATTTCTTCCAGTGGTATCGTATCTCTCAGCAGTATGTCAGCCATCTCTGCGTGGCACTTCTTCAACTGGTATACATGGAACACGTCGTGAACTCCTGACAATCCTTCGGGAAATTCCAACTTATAGGCTACTTCTCCCATACGCTCCAAAACTTTGTATGGGCCTACAAAACGTGGCGCTAACTTTTCCTTAACTCCAAAGCGCTTAACTCCTCGAAGTGGTGACACTCGAAGATAAACTCGGTCTCTGACTTCGTAAACTGTCTCCTTGCGTTTAGAATCGGCATAACTCTTCTGCCTAGATTGAGCTACCTTGAGCCTATCGCGAATCAATTTCACTTTCTGTTCAGACTCCTTTATCAGATCCGGTCCAAACAACTGGCGGTCTCCAACTTCATCCCAGGACAATGGGGTCCTGCACCTCCTTCCGTACAAGGCTTCGAAAGGGGCCATCTTCAAACTGGATTGATAGCTGTTGTTGTAAGAGAACTCTGCATACGGCAAATTCTCGTCCCAACTAGATCCGTAATCTAGCACACAAGCTCTTAGCATATCCACCAAAATCTGATTGACTCTCTCAGTCTGTCCATCTGTCTGCGGGTGGAAAGCTGTGCTAAACTCCAGTCTGGTTCCCAAAGTTTCATGCAGTTGATTCCAGAACTTTGAGGTAAACTGGGTTCCTCTATCTGATACTATGCCTCTTGGAACTCCATGCAGACAAACGATTCTAGTCATGTATATCTTTGCCAACTTTGCACTGGTATAGGTAGTCTTTACTGGAATGAAATGAGCTACCTTTGTCAAACGATCGACTACAACCCATATCGAGTCATAGCCTGAACGTGTTCTGGGCAATCCTGTAATAAAATCCATGCCCAACTTATCCCACTTCCATTTGGGTATCGGCAATGGCTGTAGCAATCTGGCTGGCTTCTGATGCTCTGCCTTTACTCTCAGACATACATCACAAACTGCTACATATTCCGCAATATCCTTCTTCATTCCGGTCCACCAGAAAATATCCTTCAAATCCAAATACATCTTGGTATTTCCTGGGTGAATCGAATACGGTGAATCATGGGCCTCTTGTAAAATTAACTTCCTGATCTCCGGATCATTTGGCACATAAACACGGTCTTCAAACCATAAGGTATCGTGCTCATCCTCACGAAATCCCTTAGCTTTTCCTTTGCTCATTTTCTCCTTTATCTCGGCAATCTCCTTATCAGTCTTTTGGGCTTCTCTGATCCTATCCATCAACGTAGACTGAATCTCCAATGCTCCTACATAGCCTCTCGGAACTATTTCCAAACAAAGCTCTCGAAGATTTTCGGCTAACTCCCTTGGTAAATCTCACGTCATTAAGGTGTTGACGTAGCTCTTACGGCTCAACGCGTCAGCTACTACGTTAGCCTTTCTGGGGTGATAATGCAATTTCATATCATAATCCTTGATGAGCTCCAACCATCTCCTTTGTTTGAGATTCAACTCCTTCTGTGTGAAAATATACTTCAAACTCTTATGATCCGTGTACACCTCGCAATGGTTTCCAATCAAAAAATGTCTCCAAGTCTTCAGTGCATGCACTACGGCTGCTAACTCCAAATCATGCGTAGCATAATTCAACTCATGAGGCTTAAGCTGTCGTGAGGCATATGAAACAACTCTTCCTTCCTGCATAAGCACTGCTCCAAGTCCTCGACGTGAAGCGTCACAATACACCTCATAATCCTTGGTCTGGTCTGGCAAAATCAACACTGGTGAGGTAACCAAACATTTCTTCAACTCCTGAAAACTAGCCTCACATTCCTCCGTCCATTTGAACTTGGTATCCTTCTTCAACAACTCCGTCATAGGCTTCGCAATCTTTGAGAAATTCTCAATAAACCTCCGGTAGTATCCTGCGAGTCCAAGAAAACTCCGGATCCCTCCAACTGTTGTTGGCGCTTCCCACTTGGTCAAAGTATCAAGTTTAGTGGGATCTACTGCTATACCTTCTCCGGATATAACGTATCCGAGAAATCCAACTTCTTTCAACCAAAACTCACATTTGCTAAATTTGGCATATAATTGATGTTCTCTGAGCTTTCCAAGAACCAAACGCAAATGCTCCTTATGCTCCTCTTCATTTTTCGAGTAAACCAAGATATCATCAATGAACACTACGACGAACTTATCCAAGAACTCCATAAACACTTTGTTCATCATGTTCATAAAATATGCAGGTGCGTTAGTCAGACCAAATGACATAACGGTATACTCGTACTGCCCATACCTGGTGGTAAAAGCCGTCTTGGGTATATCCTGTTCTCGAATCTTCAACTGGTGGTATCCTGATCGTAGATCGATCTTGGAAAATACCTTAGCTCCTTGCAATCGATCAAACAGATCATTGATCATTGGTAGTGGGTACTTGTTCTTGATGGTTACTTCATTCAATCGATAATCAACAACCATCCTTAACGATCCATCCTTCTTCTCCACTAGAAGTACTGGCGATCCCCAAGGCGATGAACTTGGGCGAATGTATCCTTTATCCAGTAACTCCTTAATTTGCTTCTTAATTTCCACCAAATCCTTTGCAGGCATCCTATATGGTCTCTTTGATATTGGCTCGGTGCCTGGAAAAAGCTCAATCAAAAACTCAATATCTCTATCCGGTGGCATGCCTGGCAATTCCTCTGGAAATACATCGGGGAAATCCTTCACTACTGGTACTTCCTCCTGCACAACTCATGTTAAACAATTTACTTGAGTCCTCTTCGGCACATGCCGGGATACATACTTGAGCCTTCTCCCTTCTGGGGTGGTAAGCAAGATTAACTTACTGGCGCAATCGATGTTTCCTCCATACATCGACAACCAATCCATACCCAGAATTACATCCAAACCTTGTGATTCCAATATTATCAAATCTGAGGGGAACACATGCCTACCTATACTTAATGGCACTTGAAAACATCCTTGACTAGCCATATACTCCGCTCCTGGTGAGCTTACTAACATAGGTGTTCTAAGTACTTTGGTGGGCAGATTATACTTATCCACAAATCCCCTTGATATGTATGAATGCGATGCACCAGTATCGAAAAGAACAAGTGCAGTAAATGACTTAACCAAAAACTTACCGATTACTGCATCCGACTGCTCTTCAACCTCCTCCACGTTAACGTGGTTCACCTGTCCCCTATTGAAAGGGTTCGGCTTCTTCCCAGAGCTTCCATTGCCATTTCCATTCTGTGATTCAGGACATTCATTGGCATAATGTCCGGTCTTCTGGCACTTAAAGCAAGTGACTTGGCTCAGGTCTCTCTTGGCTGGGGTCGATGGGTTGGTGCGGTTCTGGCCGTTGCTTCCTCCATTCCCATTACCATTCTTGGTGCCATTGTGATTGTGCGAGCTACCTCCTCCATGAGTATGCTGGAAATGTCCTCCCGGTCTAGGGGTAAAACGAGGCTTCTGCTGAGCTCCTGAAGTGTGCTTCCCTTGTCCATACTTCCTATTGCGGTTCTCAATCTGCTGCTGCTTCCCTTCAATCATGAGAGCACGATCTACCAACTCCTGGTAGCTGTTGAAGGTGGCTACCATCAACTGCATGCTCAACTCATCATTCAGTCCTTCCAGAAACTTTTCCTGCTTTGCTGCATCAGTTGCAACATCATCTGGGGCATAACGTGCTAGCTTACTAAAATCCTCTACATACTGGCCAACTGTCCGTCCTCCTTGGCGCAAGTTGCGAAACTCTTGCTTCTTCATGGCCATAGCTCCTGCTGAAACATGGGCAGTTCGAAAATCCTGCTGGAACTGGCCCCACGTGACAGTGTCGACAAGGAAAGTGGCCGTGAAATTCTCCCACCATGATGCTGCTGGTCCTTCAAGCTGATGTGCGGCAAACTTCACCTTCTCCGCATCCGTGCATCCTGCTGTGGTCAACTCTCCAGCTGTCTTGCGGAGCCAATCATCTGCTACTATCGGCTCGGTGCTACTGGAAAACACCGGCAGATTCAGCCTAAGAAAACGGGCTAAGTGATCAACAGGTGGTGGTGGTGGTGGTGGGTTGTTGTTGTTCCCCTGATTCTGATTCTGGACTAGCAACTGCATCAATGTGTTCTGCTGCTGGATCAACTGGGTGAGCTCCGGTGGGAAGGTAAATCTGGGGTCACGTCTCGGAGGCATCTGAGGGTTTAGAAAAGATGAGATTTAAGAATAGAGGGGGTCTAAAGAGAAAACACTACCCATATGCACATGAGGCAAAAGCAAACAATTCACTTCATTCAATCAATCAAACAAGGGCATACAATTGATCTAACTATCACAAAAGTGCTCGGACTACTATATTTACATGGTGGACTACTACTACTGATGAGGTGGTCTACTAGAAATATTCTTCGGTTGCAGACTCCATGATATCTGCTCTAGCTTCATCAACATAGTCATCATCGCTATCATCTGGATCCGAGTCGGTGTCGTCGATGATGATGTAGTCTTCCAGACGAATCTCCTTGGGTTCTCCGTTTTCTTCTACTGGTGTAGGGCCTCCCATAAATATTCCAATATTCATTGTTAGGTCGGCATTCTTATCCACTAATACTTCAATTTCCTCTTCATAATCTTCACGAGTAGCCTTGAGTTCTTCCTCCAGTTCCTTGATTCTTGTCTTTGCCTTCTTCAGATCTATCATGTCGGCGCACATCTGGTTCTCTTGACGTCGAATGTGCTGGTTTAACTCCTGGATAAAAGCTGCAATTGACATATCCTTCCTGGTGCTGATCATCTCCCAGTGCTCATCTCGGCGCCCACAAATCTGGTAGATAGTATCCTTGAGATCATTGCGGTAGACTTCTCCAATGCGTCCCATGGCGATGTGAGCTGCCATGCTCTTTCCTAGACTCCAAGTTGGTGCATCAAAATAAAACTCTATGGGCTCAGTGACTGGCATGAACGTCCTTCCTAGAACTTGAACTTGAATCATCCAGCGCTCTTCTTCAGGTAAAGTGGCGTTGTAGGTTCCGGTGAAGCTTGGTACTCCTATGTTCAGATATCTAGTGACTTCCTTCAAATGACGTCCAAAGGGTGTATCTTCATCTGGTTGAGTGAACTTGTTCCTTGCATCCACCATTCCTAAAAGAGTAGAAAAGATGAGAAGACAGAAAGAGAAGAGAGTGAGTAGTGATCTAGGTCTTTTAGCTTAGTGGTCGTGTCCTATAGT